>NW_006921668.1:9284153-9287552 GCF_000298275.1 Orycteropus afer afer
TAGCAGGCAAGTGTCTTAGCCACTATGCTACCAGAGCTCCCTGCCAAGGCTTATCACTATGGAAATAGATTGCCCAACTTTCCTTCCAAGGAGTGACTAGTGGGTTTGAACCACCAGCCTTCTGGTTAGCAGTCAAGTGCCTTAGGCACTATGCTACCAGAGCTCCTTTGCTTATCTTTACATTTGAAAATCTGAACTTATCTAATTATCAATTAATCAACTAACTTATTGGATACCCAAATAAGATATATGCAACATTATGCTAAACTCTAGTAACTAGAGACTGAAGTCAATCTAGTGAAAACCAAAGACGTATCTGTCTTCAAGGAGTGTATTGTTTAATCATAAAGAAAAGACAGATCCTTAAAAAAAAAAATGGCAAATAATATGGAGGTTTCCATTAAATAGCATCACAATAATCTAACAGTTCCAAGAAAGGATCCCATCCTGTGGTCTGGATGAGTAATGGTCAGCTTCTTCAGTATGAGTCTTGGAGGTGAATAGTACTGGGAGACATGGAGAATAATAGTAGGAAAAGTGTAACCTTCAAGAATGGGAAACCATCTCAAGGGGATTGAGTTGTAACATATGTGAATAAAAGTGAGGATTGGTTGGTTTAGTGAGATTGGTGTGTGTGTGTGTGTGTGTGTGTCTGTCAGAGAGTGATGGGAGGTATTACTGGATAAGTTCTGGTCACGGAAGGCCTTGAGAGCTGACAGGTACTGAGGGTCAAGTTCTTACTTCCAAATTATATGTTATTTGCATCCTTCATTTGCTGTTTTAAGAACCTACATTGAAAAGGTAATTACTGTTAAATGTCAAATTTCCTTGTGGTCAATAAAATGGCCTTTTCTAAATATCTCTTGAAATCTTGGTGCAGATCTAGGTTTCATACAATATTGAGGAGCCTCCTTTAAAAAGACAAATGAAAAATTACATAATCAAAATCAGTAATAAATGTGTACATTTATTTGGACTAAGGAAAAATACATCAATCACAAACTTTTTTAAAAAGAGATTGCTTTACATTCGATGTTATGTGTACATTTAGTTTCACTCGCAATTTACCATGTCCACCCCTAACCCAGTCTCCTCCCCTCCCTACCCAATAACCTTGTGTCCCTTATATTTATGCACTCCTGTTTGTCCTGCATTTTCTCAGTTTGAATGTTGGTCCTCTGATGTCCTGTGGTCTATTGCTCTAAGGGATGTATTACCATTGAGCATGTGAGTGAAGTATGGATTGAGAGGTCTGCGTGTACATCTTGTTAACTATTGGGCTGAGAGCCAGCCCCTAGGGGTGTGTTTTATTCCAGGGGCAGAATGTATTTCAGGGCCATAGTATTGGGGATCCCACCAGATTCCATCTGACCAGTAATTCTGGTCATTATTGAGTTTTTGGGTTTTGTTCCACGTTTTCCCTCCCACTCCATCCAGGATCTCCAGATTTAATCCTTTCCTGAGTGGTTGGCATTGGTAGCCGGGCACCACCTACTTCTTCTGCTCTCGAGAGCCATCGTGTCCTATGGCTGATTGCTTCCAAATGCCCTTTGTGTGTGTGTGTGTGTGTGTTCTTCGCTTCCGATGCTAGGACACCATTAGCTGCATCTTAGATTGCTGCTTGAAAGCTTTTAAGACCCCAGTTGCTACTCACCACTGTAGGATGTAGAACAAGGCTCTTATGAATTTTGTTGTGCTGATGGAGTCTGGTGTCCCCCAGTACTATGGCCCTGAGATAGTAGATCAATTGGATCTCTCTCCCATAGTGTCTAATTGTCTGTGAGGGATTACTCTGTGTCTGTCTTCTATTGTTTCTGTAAGGACAATAGAAAATATAAAATAGTGTTTTGTATCACTGGTGTCTGTGCAAGATTAGCCTCAGCTGACTCTATCCTTGGTCTAGAGTATACTTCTGTTCACTGACCGCCATCTGATTGTCTCAGATGTTTATGTGTTTATCTGTAGCCTGGTGTTTGGTGTTAATGGCAATGCAGTATTGTGGAACATTTGTTGGTATTAGCATCTGTCAAACTTTTAAAAGCTGATAATACTTCAAATGTCACAAGAATTAAGAAAAGTGACATACTACTTTTCTTAATTAACTCCCTACCCCACTTCTATGATACTTTTTTTTTTCCCTGTACTTTTGGGCTGTATGCTTTTTGGTTGAATTTTCATAGGATGGCAATCTTATAATGTTTTCTGTAGACATATCAGGAAAATAATTTCAGTCTTCCCTCTTGCATGGTTGATCATTTTTTTAAAAAAAATATTATTTGTATTTAGAAAAGGTGACTTCAACTTTACAACTTGGTAAAGTCATTTAAATGTTTAGTTTTGTGTCAGTTTTGGAAACTCTTAAGTTTCTTCATACATGAGCAATAAGATTAGGGGACATTTCCAGTTTTCTTGTGTAGTGACTCATTTAACTAAAGACACTCATTATGGGGTGTTCCATGGGTGGTCCAGTGGGTAGTTGATGAGTTTCTTCCCCAGGATAGCTAGCAATTACTGAACATGGACATGACTGCAAAGCATAAATCATAACCTCAATTCAACTTCTCCTTAGCCCAACTTAAAATATGCCACAGCCACTCTCCAACGGCATCTGCAGGTGGGGAAGGCAGGTGTTGTGAGTGTGAGAGATGATGTCAGATTGGAAAAGAACAATCAACTGGGTAAAAATATATTACTTTGCAAGTTTTAAAAAACATATGGCCATATGAATACATTTTGAGGTCCCCTCTCAAAACATTGAATGAAGTTCTAAACTTAAGTTCCCTTATCTGTACAGGAGACCTTTCTCGGCTAACTATTATTATAAGAGTGCAATCAATAAATTACTAAAAAATCATAAAGTAAAACCAATCAGAAAGTCCTGGAGTCCTTTCTAATCATTCTGCTTTGGACAGTAAACATAAAATAGGGCAAATTATTTGAATCGTTATGCCTCCTAAAAAAATATCTTTTATCTGATCATAACTAATAGTGGGGATTTTATTAAATATGTTGTTGTTGTTGTTGTTGTTATGTGCCGTTGAGTCAGCCCCAACTCATAGCGACCCCTCCTTGGGTTTCTGAGGCAGTATCACTATGGAAGTAAGATTGCCCAACCTTCCTTCCGAGGAGTGGCTGGTGGTTTGAACCTCCAGCCTTCTAGTTAGCAGTCAAGTGCTTTAGCCACTATGCTACCAGAGCTCCTTTATTAAATATATACTTTTTAATTTATAGAAGATGCTACTCTTAAAAAAGTAAGTAAATTTTGTTGTTGTTGTTGTGATTTGGGTGAAGATTTACAGAACAAATTCACTTTCCATACAGCAGTTCACATATACTTTGTCTCATGTCACTGACCACAATTTACCACAATGCAACAGCTCCCCTCCCACTTCCTCCCCA
>NW_006921668.1:9322454-9339977 GCF_000298275.1 Orycteropus afer afer
TATATACTTCCTGGAGCGAGCAGCTCGCTGCTCGCCCTGGAGGTTTTCGGATTCATTCTTTGTTGAGAACAGCGACCAGCGCACTGCGTGTCAGCTTGATCCTCTCGGCTCTACTGTGCTTACGGGAACCAGACGACTCCGGGCCCCATCTCTCTCCAGAGACGAACTTTGTGACTTGAAATCCTCTGCCGTGCGTGCGAAAGCCAGACAGGCCCTGGGCCCCATCCCCCTCCAGCTTTTCAGCTTGAACTTGTTGGCTTCTACACGCTTGTGAGCCATTTATCTAAGATAAATTTCTCTTTCTCTCTCTCTTTCTCTCTCTATAAATATATATATATATACTTTGCTGGTTTTTGTGTTTCTCTAGAGAACCCAATCCAACACAATCATTAAGTCATTATTGATGTTGTTAGGTGTCATCAAGTGGGTTCTGACTTGTAGGACCCTATGTACAATAGGAAAAATGTCCCTATTGATGATATGTCCAAAGTTAGTGAAACAGTCTCACCATTCTCTCTTCTATGGACATTGTGGCTGTACTTCTTCCAAGACAGTTTTGTGACATTTACTGCAATCCCCACAAAGTAGCAACACTCTTACCACTTCCTTCCCATCCTTCCTTTCATCCTTTGTTCCCTTCCTCTTCCACCTTCCTAGGTCTATCTCTGGGTATATGCTGTACTCTTGATTTCCTATGGTTGATTGTTCTATTGAGTGCATACCCTCCCGGTGTCACTGTTTACCTTATAGTCCTGTCTTTTGTTTGGCTGAATTATTAACCCATGGAGGTTGAGTTCAGTTCCTAGTGTGAAGGGTCCCTAATCTTAGAGGTTACGTCAATCTTCATCAAACCAGTAAGCCTAGTCTTTTTCAGATTTTGAAATTCCTTCCACATTTTACCCACTCTATCCAGGACCTCTTGTTTTAATCCATTTCAGAGCAGTCAGCTGTGGTAGCTGGACACCATCTAGTTCTTCTGGTCTCAGAGTCGTGAAGGTTGTGGTTCTCCTGGTCCATTAATCCTTTGGACTAATTGCTTCCTTGTGTTTTTTATTTTCTTCACTCATCTTTGCTCTGCATGGAGATAGACCAACAGTTGCACCTTAGATGGCTGCTCACAAGCTTCTAAGACCCCAGTCACTACACACCAAAGTGCAATGGGGAACATTGTCTTTGTGAACTACATTATGCCAGTTGACCTTAGTTTTTCCTGAGACTATGGTTTGAGCCCCCATGTCCAGTGACCCATTCCCTAAAGGTGTTTGTTTATGACTAAGAATTGGTCATAACTTTGCTTTCATAAGCTCTACTACATTCATGCATGTATTTGCAGCAATAGAAATACATAAGTAGAGATATCCTTTGTCAAACATACATATGTTCATGAGTGTAGTACTATTTGCCCCACATCTTTGCTTTGTAACACTTTAAACAGGTCTTCTGAAGCAAATTTTCCCAATGCAATAAGTCTGTGATAGTTGGAGTTGTGAGTCCACATGGCTAGACCACAATTCTGAGTGGTTTAAGCAGTTGTGATGTTGGTTATTCTCATAATGAGATCGGATGTATATGTATTGAGCAGCCAATCCATTGAAAGGGAGTTTCCCTAGGGGTGTGGCCTGCTTCTAATATATTTATGGACATCCTGGGAAAATGAGACATTCTTTTGTGGATCAGGATCCTGTTGTGCTGCCTACAACTGTCTGTGAGCAAATAATCCACCATTCAGCCTGGTGATCTTGGATTCATTTGTCATTCCTTGGAATCAACCGCCTGTACACTGCCTGCCAACCTGGGACTTACCAGCTTCTATAAGTGTGTTATCCATTTTCCTAAGATAAATTTCTCTTTCTCTCCATAAATACAAGCTTTACTGGTTTTGCTTCTCTAGAGAACTCAGCCTAACACAAAGTCCTATGAGTTCTTCACTGCTGCTTCCATGACAATTGTTTGTAGATCCATGTGAAATTAAATCCTTGACAGCTTCAATCTTTTCTCCTTTATCATGTTGCTTATATGTCTCTTTTTGAAGATTATTGTCTTCTTTATATTGAGGTATAATCCATACTGAAGGCAGTAGTCTTTGATCTTTATCAATAAGTCCTTCAAGTGTTTTTTCCCTTTTAATTTCCAATGTTGTGTCATCTGCATATGGCAGGTTGTTAATTAGTCTTCCTCTGATCCTTATGTTCATTCTTCTTCGCACAGTTCAGCTTCTCAGATTATTTGCTCAACATGCAGATTAAACAAATATAGTGAAAAAATATAACCCTGATGCACACCTTTCCTGATTTTAAACCAATTTTCCCTTTGTTCTGTTTGATTGACTGCTTCTTGATCTGTGTACAGTTTCCACCTGAGCACAATTAAGTGTATGGAATTCCTATTCTTTGTAATGTTGTCCATAATTTGTTATTACCCATGTCACTGAATGTCTTTATATAGTCAATAAAACATAGGTAAATATCTTTCTGGTATTATCTGCTTTCAGCCAACATTGATCTGACATCATCAGTGATATTCCTTGTTCTGACAGTTTGTCATATTGTAATTGCTTGCCTGTTGCTGTGATACCAGAAGCTATGCCAATAATATTTCAAATAACAGCAGGATCACCCGTGGTGAACAGGTTTCAGCAGAGCTTCCAGACTAAGACCGACTGAGAAGAAAAACATGACAATCTACTTCTGGAAAAAATTGGCCAGTGAAAACATTATTGATAGCAGTAGAACATTATCTGATATAGTGCCAGAAGATGAGCGCTTCAAATTGAAAGGCACTCAAAATATGACACGGAAGAGCTGCCTTCTCAAAGCAGAGTGAACCTTAATGATCTGGAAGGAGTAAAATTTTCTGCAACCTTCATTTACTAAAGTGGCATGACTCAAAATGAGAAGAAATAGCTAGAAAGCATCCATGGATACTGAAACATGGAATGTATTAAGGATGAATCTAGGAAAATTGGAAGTTGCCAAAAGTGAAGTGAAATGCTAGAAGATCAATATCCTAGGCATTAGTGAGCTGAAATGGGCATTTTGAATCAGACAATGATATGGTCTACTATACTGGGAATGATAAATTGAAGAAGAATGACATCACATTGATCATCAAAAAGAGTATCTGAGGATCCATCTGAAATAAAACACTGTCAGTGATAGGATCACATCCATAAGCTTACAAGAAAGACCAGTTAATACTACAATTATTAAAATTTGTGCACCAATTTCTAATGCCAAATATGAAAAAAATTGAAGACTTTTACCAAGTTTTGCAGTCTGATATTGATCAAATATTCCATCAAGAAGCATTGATAATTACTGGTGATTGGAATATGAAAATTGTAAACAAAGAAGGATTAGTCATTAGAAAATATGGCCTTGGTGACAGAAATGATGCCAGAGATTGCTTGACAGAATTTTGCAAGACCAATGACATAGGAAATACTTTTTCAATCATGTGAATGATGACTACATACATGGTCCTCACTAGACAGAATACACAGGAATCAAACTGACTACATCTGTAAAAAGAGACAATGGAGAAATTCAATACCATCAGTCAGAACAAGGCCAAGGACTGACTGTAGAACAGACCATCATAAGCAAGTTCAAGTTGAAGCTGAAGAAAATTACAAGCCCACAAGAGACAAAATACAACCATGAGTATATCCCACTGGAATTTAGAGACATCTCAAGAATAGTTTTGATGGGTTGAACACTAATGATCAAAGACCATAGGACTTGTGGGATTATATCAGGACACTATATATGAAGAAAGCAAAATCATTTAAAAGACCAAAATAGATGTCAGAAGAGACTCTGAAACTTGCTCTTGAACATAAAGTAGCTAAAGAGAATAGAAGAAATGAGGAAGTAAAAGAGTAAAACAGAAGATTTCAAATGGTGGCTCATGAAAACAAAGTAAAGTATTACAGTTAAATATGCAAAGACTTTGGGTTAGAAACCCAAAAGGGAAGAAGACAGTTGGCATTTCTCAAAGTGAAAGAATAAAGAAAAAATTCAAGCCTCAAGTTGCAATATCGAAGCATTCTGTGAGCAAAATATTAAACAATGAAGGAAGCATCAAAAGAAGATGGAAGGAGTACATACAGTCATGGTACCAAAAAGAATAGGTTGACATCCAAACATTTCAGAAGGTAACATATGATCAAGAACTGATTGTACTAAAGGAAGAAGTCCAAGCTAACTGAAGGAATTGGCAAAAACCAAGGTTACAGGAATTGACCGAATACCAATTGAAATGTTCAATAAATGGATTAAGTGCTGGAAGCACTCACTCATTTATGCCAAGAAAATTAGAAGACAGTTCCTTGGCCAAGTGACTGAAAGAGATCCATATTTGTGCCCATTCCAAAGAGGAGTGATCCAACAAATGCAGAAATTATCAAACGATATCATTAATGTCATATATAAGTAAAATTTTGCTAAAGATAATTTTAAAAATGGTTGCAGCAGTACATGGACAGAGAACTGTCAAGGAATTCCAGCAGGATTGAGAAGATATGGAATGAGGGATATCACTGCTAATGTCAGATGGATCTTGGCTGAAAGTAACAAATCCATCAATCATAAAAATAAATCAATCTATAAATATAAATTATTGTTGAGTGCCATCAAGTATATTCCAACTCATAGCAAGATTTCATGACAGAGTAGAGCTGTCCCATAGGGTTTCCTATGCTGAAATCTTTATGGAAGCTGATTGCTTTTCTTTCTTCCATGGATCTGCTGGTGTATTTAAATCACTGACCTTATGATTAGCACTCAAGCATTTAACCATTTTGCCACAGGGCTCCTTTAAATGCATACATGAATATCATAATGGAGCTCTGATGGCATAGTGCCTAAGGCATTTGACTGCTAGCCAGAAGGCTGGTGATTCAAACCCACTAGCTACTCCATGGAAGGAAGACTGAGCAGTCTACTTCAGTAAAGATTTACTGCCTCGGAAACCCTAAGGGGATCGCTATGAGTCTCAATCGACTCAATGGCAGTGAGGTTTTTGTTTTCTTTAATATATATCATATAGAGAATATTTGGTTACATGGGAGTGATTCATATTTGAACTGAAATTAATATGAATTGAAGTAAATTTTATTATTAAAAATGGTAATGAAGCCTTTGACATTTTCTAGCTCCTTTTGTTGTAACTGTAAATTGAGGCATGAGTTCTGCTGCACTCACTCTATCCCACTTGCCTTTGTTTATGAGTCAATGTAAAAATAAGGGGCTTTAATCTAAAAAAGATACTCATATCACTAGAGCTATAGAACTGGGTGTTCTAAGCCACTTTATCCAACACTTTCATCCCTGAGTAGTGCAAATAGCTAATACAGTTGACTGTCAACCAAAAGGTTGGAGGTCTGAGCCCATCCAGAGATGTCTTAGAAGAAAGCTTTGGTGATGTACTTCTGAAAATCCAGCCATTGAAAATCCTATGGAACGCAGTTCTACTCTGACACACATGGGTCGCCATGAGTCAGAGCTGACTCCATAGCAACTGCTTAGGGTCTACAGCAGTTTCTTCAGCATAATAATTTCAAAGAATTTTAAACCAATGATCATCTAGCTTCTTATTCTTGAATCTTCAGAATCTGGTTACTGTGGAACACATTTTAAATCAGCCATCTAAATTCTTATTTCCCTTTCTTTGCTTCCTTAGCTCACTGGAAGGAAATAGGGTTTATAGGATACCCTACTTCTACTTGTTCTCACTGTGCCTGTGAGAAATTTAAGCATAAATTCAAGTATTCCCATGTGCATATTGGGTGCTTCTTTGTCATTTCTATTATCCTGAGAATCTGTTAGGGAACGGTTAGAAAGGTCACCACCAGCAGCCATTTCATTCTGCCTCTTGTTTGTGAAACCCAGATACTGGCTGAGGTCTCCCTTGTCTGATAGAGGTGATCAATTTAGCTTGAACATCTCATTACTGATTCTAAGCCCCAGCCTCTCGCCAACTTGCTGATCCCCTCTCTCTGCTCTTTAGCTTGCACCTCACTTCTTACCCTCTGCCCATTTTCCTGTAAACTCTAAATTTGTCTTCTTTATTACCCAGAACAAGTCAGTTTTCCTTAGCTCATATTCCCAAATATACACAAAGAAAAAAATACTTAACTGATGAAAGGGTTTTGGAGTCCTCGGGGTAGTGCAAATGGTTAATGTGCTCAATGGCTAACCAAAAGGTTGGAATTTGAGTCTGCCCAGAAGTGCATTGGAAGAAAGTACTGGTGATCTACTTCTGAGAATCACCTATGAAATCCCTGTGGAGTACAATTTCACTCTGACACACACATGGTAGTATGAATCAGAACCAACTTGACAGTGACTTCCTTTTTAAAAAAATTCTCTTTCTTAACTTATAAATAGCATTCTTTTATATTTGTGCCAATATATAATATTTCACATTACCCACTTCTTATTAAAAAAAATCATAAAAAGTATGACAATCTCCACAGATGGACTCAAGTTCTCCTAATGCATATATTATATTATTTATGTTAGAACTCACATTGCAAGGTCAGGTACCTAATAGCAAAGTATTTTTTAGTGGTCCGGTAGCTGCATAAGTAAATGTTTACTATAATGCAAATTTTGTAAATAATAACTATAATATTATATAAAATAATATAAATATTAAAATGCTTTTATTATTTTCCCAAAGCATATTTCTAAACTCTGTACCCAGAATTATTTTTTAAAAAAGAAATGGAAAATGATCATTTCTATTAAATATTTCAATAGATTTAATGCACTCAGGAAAGAGCAGAAAATCCTAATTTGGCCATAAAGTCCCACTGTTCTCTAAGCCTTACCTTACCTCTTCAAATTTGTTACTAGCATGTCTTGAATCAAGCAACAATGGTCCAGATGCCACATTGTTTTTCTCACATCTGGGACTCCTTAGAAGAAGTTTTTACATAGAATACTATTTATACAATGTCCCCACCACCACCAAATTTGCCTTGATCTGATTAATTTTATTTGTCCCCAGCCCTCCCTTTTGGGGCTCCTTCCTTATGAAATCTTTTCTAATAGCCTGGACCAGAAGTCTGGGGCCAAAGTTGGCAAACTATGATCCAATGTCCCAATCCAGTCCACCACCAGTTTTTGTACAGCCTGGGGGTCAAAAATGGCTTTTGCATTCCCAAATAGTTGAAAGCAAAAATCAATTGAAGATGGTTTTGACATATGAAAATTATATGAAATTCAGATTTCAGTGTTCGTAATAAAGTTGTGTTGGAATATATTGTTTACTTACAAATTCTCATGATTGTTTTCACCATATAATAGCAGAGTAGAGTAGTTGCAATACTCTATGCAGCACACAAAGCCTAAGATAATTACTATCTGGCCCTTTACAGAAAAGATTTGCTGACCACTGTCCTAGACTCTTGAATCAAGGAAACTGATGCCTATTAGGTGATTCCATAGCACAATGTGGTGGCTAAATATGTATCTTCTCTACTAGAGCTTAAGTTTCATGGGGCATACCTGCCTTCCTCACTGTGATATCTCCCGTTCCTATAAGAGAATGCAAGGGCAAGTAATAATGAGGGGAGAAATACATTTATCTTTCCTAAGAATGTCTTTCTTCACAAATGATTTTTTAAATAAGATTTATACTGAGTTATGGTTTTCTTTATCAATCTTTAAAAAAGTATTTTGTAAATAACGCTGTTCCTAATTTCAAAATAATTTTAAAAATTTTAGTAAGAAGGCAGGCAGTGCTAAACAAAGAGTTCTTACTAAAGAGTTGGTCTATTTCCTATCAGTGATAAGGTACAACTGAATTAATATTAGCACTAGGATTTCCCAACCCAACCCCCTTCATTTATTCCATTAATCCATATTTGAGGATTTAAGGAAAAGCTAGAATTTAGTATTAAAATTTATTTTTTGTAATCTGAGCAAGTGCAGGCAGTGAATTGCTTCATGTGGCCCTTCTAGCCATAGTCTTCCATTTTGTGATGTATTGTAAGTTGTAGCCTCTATGTCTGTTTAGAGTGGGATGTATCTTGAGTCCTGCCTTGCTGAAGAGCATGACTCAAGTCACCACTCCTAGTTTCCTTGAGGGTACATATGTGAATGAGCTGACAGTCTCTCTCTCTTGCTCTGCATCCTGCATTTTGTTTGTCATCATCTCACCCTTAAACTCGAGAAAGCAGCCATTTGTCTGACCTGTGTATTTGGGTTTGGCAGCCCCTAAAACCACATGAGTTAGGAGAATCCTCCACACCTAAGCCCGGCCCATGGAATTGGCATTTGCTAGCTTCTCCACCTCTAGATCATCTGAGCCATTTTCTTGGCAGTCTGGGAGTTCTGTGAGACATTACAGCAAAATAAGCAACCCCCAGAGGGGAGAAAAAGTACTAAAGGGAGGAGGAAGAGTTGATGTTAGAGATGATGGAGTGGAATGACACAGAAGTTTGAAAAACTTGGACATTTGGAACATCTTTAACATCTGCCTCATAGGTACCAGCCTTGTGATGATCCTTCTAAAGAAATTATTCAAGTAGGAAGTCTTCAAATAGATACATTATTTTTTCCTTAGTAGTCATAGAGATCAGTTTTTCTAAATTCATGACATTATTATTAAAACATATGTGGAAGAAGTTACATGTGGTCTACAATCAATTTGTAAAGAAGGTTAAGGGGGTTCAGACTGAGAAACCTGAGAGTGATAGATACTGACCACATTGGTCAAACAAATCTCCATACACAGATTTCCTTGGCCCAAAAAGGAAAAAAAAAAAAAAAAAGCTATAAAGAATTATACTACTTGGATAGTAACCCTCTACAGCATTGAGGAATATACCTTAGGCCTTGATGCAAAATGCCAGTCTTTGTTCACTAATTCAAGTCTTTAGCTTTTGTGTGTGTGTGTATGTGTGTGTACTTCCTCACTCAAGCAGTTGATTCTCTGACAAATGGGATCTTAATACATATTAATGGTATCCTAGCAATTTAAACAATTTCATTTCATTCCCAAATATCTAAGCATCTTAAGTCCTATTATGAGATATTTTGGTGGAGTTAATACATGCATTTATTTGTCATAACATATTTAGATGATATGGTCACATAATCTCTCTCTGAGTTGGTATTACAGAGAAATTTAGTAAATATGGTCCTACACTGGATGAAACCAGCACTCACCATTTGCAATGTAGACATTTTTCGTAGAAGGTCACTTTTGTTCTATTCTCTTTGTTCTTCACGCTCTTGAGGTTCAAATTGAACCCAGGTGACCCTGGCACATGGGCCTAATTGGGACTGAATAGTACAAAACATTCTGAACATTTGACTTACTAAAATTGCCTCTTGTGCAGCTGTAAACTTTACAATGATATCTAGAAGTTAACCTTTCAGCTTCCCATAGTTTGCAGTTATTTTTAAAGAGTAGCTAAATTAGGCTTCAAAACTTTATCCAAATATTTTGGCCTTTGACAACCTAGATATGTTAAAGGTTTCTTCTGTCTACCTGCTTCCTTAAAAAAAAAAAAAAATGTCTTTCTTATCCTTCTCCTCCTTCTCAGCTTTTTCTCCTCCTCTTCTCCACTTCTCCCTCCTCTTCTCCTTTCTCTCCTTTTCCTCCTCTGTATCTTTTCCCCACCTCCTTTCCCTTCCTCCACTCCCTCTTCCTCTCCACCTCCAATTTCTTTGCCTCTTTCCTCTGTCTTCATTTGGAGACCCTAAAAGAGTTTGTAGAGAGAGAAGTTCTGAAGGGTAGCTGTTTTACAGACAGTTAATGTGGGCACATTTTTTAGCTATACTTAGAAACCACCTAAGGAGCTCTGGTGGTGTGGTGGATAGGGCACTTGACTGCTAACCAGAAGATCAGCAGTTCAAACGCACCAGCTGCTCCACAGAAGGAAGACAGGGTGATCTACTTCCATAAAGATTTACAGCCTTGGAAACTCAATGGGCATTGCTATGAGTTGGAAATGACTCGATGACAGTGAGTTGGTTTTTTTTTTTTTGTTTTTTTGTTTCTTTGGTAGAAACCACCTACCAGAGTAGCAGTTATTCAATTTTTGTCATCATCTCTCGTTCTTGTCCAACTGCTTCTTGTTCTTCTTTTAGACAGGCTTTTTTTAAGAACCTTATGTCTTATTCCAAACAACAGTTATTTATTTAGTGTTATATGACAATATGTGATTAAACTGTATAATGAGAAAATTAATCTTCACATGCATGGATAGAATATAAACTAACATTCACCAATACCCATCACCATCAATTCTGACTCACAATGACATTATATGATGGGGTAGAACTGTCCCATAAGGCTTACAAGGGAGCTCTGGTGGTGTAGTGCCTAAAGCATTTGACTGCGAAACAGAAGACTGGCAGTTCAAACCTACCAACCACTCCTCAGAAGGAAGATTGGGCAATCTACTTCCGTAGTGATATAGCCTCAGAAACCCAAGGAGGGGTCACTGTGAGTAGAATCAACATGATGGCAGTGAGTTAGTCTTTACAGAAGCAGATTGCTACATCTTTTCCCACAAAACCACCTACTTCTTTGTTAGTAGCTGACCACTAAGCACAATGTCACAAAGGATCCTTTGTTAACATTAGCATACTGGACATTAATGGAAGTGTGAGGGTTTGGGGTTGAGCTTAAGCTCTTTAACATTTTATTTTCTTAAAATAATAGAGATCTGTCTCAAATATGGCACAACTATAATATATATTAAATCTATATGCCTGCTATATTGTTCACTTTTTTCTATATTTTCAAGAGTTGAGTTAGCTTCTCCATTCTCTCTCTTTGACTTTGGACTATCTCCAAAATTTCTTCTTCTGTGTTTTTGACTAGAACACCTTTCATTAATGCTTCTGGACTGAATGAGTGGCCATTCTATTAGAATTTTCCTAAGATTTGTACTTTTTTCTCTTTTGATCATTAATAATTTTGTTAATGATAACGTTCTATCTTTTAGAGAGTTTATTGGGAGGGACTGGATGGTGTTGGTGTAACTGGATGTGGTGACTATGTCTCATAGAGGCAGTGCTGGCCATCAATAGTTATCTTTAGTTCTTAGGGTGAATCATGAAGGTTTTCTAATATTGACCCAAGAATCATCCTGCTTTGTTACACAAATTTGATGTTGAAACTGCCAGCATAAAATTTGTTCCACAATAGACATTTTTCTCTCCAGTACTTCAGAAACCCTTTCTCTGTGGCCATAAATGGAAGCTTCCTTGCAGTCTTTGTTTCTTCAGTGTGCTAGTCTCAACAGTTGTCTGTGCCCTTTTTTCTCCTTTAATGTCTGTGACTTGTCTTACCTTAACCTATACCAGTTACTTACTGTTAATTTGTGCCCCAAAGGAGTAAATATCTGTTGAGTGTGATGTTAATGGTTATGTATACAAGGAGAAGGTGTTGAAATTGTTCCTTTTAACAAATCAGTCATCAATCTATTAAATGGCTGACTTCTTGAGATGTCTCTATACTTTATAAATTGGCTTAGCAGACAAAGTTCAAATTGGTTGATATTCTTAGAGTTAAATTATAAATCTTTTGTTATTTTTAAAATTCTGAATATATAACAGAAGCCCAATAGAGAGATTAAGTTTAATAAATGTATGTGTTCCTTCTTAAAAAATCAATAATTTTTCACTTTGTTGATGAAGTATTAAATATAAATGTTATCTTAGTACTTTTGTATGATTAACATACAAAATTAAATTTAAAATTTTTCCTACTCCCAATATTTCAAATAAAATGAAGACAGAAGGGACTTACAGTCAGATGGTGGAATAGACAGACAAGCTATACAGACCCTCTTCAACAAAGAAAGAGACACCAATTGACATAGATATAGAAGATAACGTCTCAATATAAAGAAAACAAAAATCCTCACAACAGGACCAATGAGCAGCATCACAATAAATGGAGAGAAGATTGAGGTTGTCAAAGAATTCACATTGCTTGGTTCTACAATCGATATCAATGGAAGCAGCAGTCAGGACATTAGATGATGTGTAGCCCTGGGCAGGTTGGCTGCAAAGGAACTCTTTCAAGTGCTGAGGAGCAAGGATGTCTCCTTGAGGACTAAGGTGTACCTGCCACAAGCCAGGATATTTCCAATCACCTCCTATGCATGTGAGAGCTGGACAATGAATAAGGAAGACCGAAGAATTGATGCCTTTGAGTTGTGGTGCTGGCAAAGAATGCTGAAAGTGCCATGAACTGCTAAAAGAACTAACAGATCTGTATTGGAGGAAGTGCACCCAAAATGCTCCTTGGAAGTGAGAATGGTCAGACTTCCTCTCACCTATTTTTATCATGTTGTAAGAAGGGACCATTCCCTGGAGAAAGATGTCATGCCTGGTAGGGTAGAAGCTCGACGAAAGAGGGGGAGGCCTTCAATGAGATGGATTGACACAGTGGCTGTGATGATGGGCTCAGGTAATGCAGGGATCGTGGAGCTGGTGTGGGATCAGGCAGTTTCATTCTGCTGTGTATGGACTCACTATGAGTCGGAAACAACTCAATGACACCTAAAACAACAACAACAACAAAAATAGAAGATAATCCTGGAGCCCTGAGTTTTGAAAAGAAGGGTAGAGAAGTGGATTTAACACCAACTAGTAGAAGAACCTGAATGAAAACAGTGGACAAGGAGACAAATGGAGCTTCAGACTGTCAGCTATCCTGATGGCATGGCCACTTTGAATATTTACAAGTGGTGTTAGGACCTGGGCCAGTAACCTGAGAATTGGCCCTGCTCACCAAGGGCTGTGTGGACAACTGCACTGGTGGCTGATGACTAGAAGGGGAAACAGCAAAGAAAGAGACAAATTGAGCTGTGGACTTTTGGCTGTCAAATACCACAGCCATATTGAATATTTACAAGTGGTATGGCCATTTTGGATATTAAAAGCTTTGGCATTCAGATCCCAGCTACCTAAGAATAGGCTCTCCTTGCCGAGGACAGAATGTGCAACCACACTGGAGGGTGATGACTGGAAAGGTGAGATTTTCCCCTTGCTATTTTTATACCCCACCTGGTCTGGGTGAACAGAAGTGAAACCGTCTCCCACTTCCACCCATCTTCTGAACTGGCAGGAATTCCATCCCACTCTGTGTGCTCTAATGGAGCCTGGGTGTCCTGCCCCACCATGCTTTCCAGATTTTTGTTTTATTTTTATGTTTGTTTTTATTGTTTTTTTCTTTCTTCCTTTTTATTTTTAATTCCTGGATTCTAGTTCTTTTTCTCTCCCCATTTCCTGGTTCTATCTTTTTTCTTTCTTTTGGTTCTTCCCATCCCTTGTTTTTCTTTTTGCAGTCTTCTCATTTTTTTCCTTTTCATCCTTTTCTCTTATTCCCTCCTTCCTAGATAGTGTAAGGTTTTTATTTCTTTTTCTATTTATATTTCATTTGTCCTTTAAAAGTATTTCTTTAAATATTTCTCCTCATTTCTTGATTTTGCTTTTTTTTTTTTTTTTTTTTTTTTTTTTTTTTTTTTTGGAAATTATTCCTGTGTGTTTCAGTTGTATGCTTTTTGTTCTCTTGTTTTTACTTTTGTGGTTTTTTTCTTTTTATTGTTGCTTTGTCTAACTGAGTGGGAGGCAGCAAGAGTGCCCATTCAACCAACAATATCTGCATTTCCTGCAGCCCCACCTACTGAGTGAGGGTCACCACTTGCTTCTACACCACATGGCCAATAATAGACAGCAGCCAATAAGATCCCAACTCACCCTTAACTGCTCTTCACAAACAGCTAACAGAGATCTGTGCTCATTTTCTATCACACCCATCAGGAGACAGGTGAAGATTGCATGAGTGCTATCAACTAGTGAATAGAGGACCACAGTACCCTGCTTACTCAGATATATCAAAACAAAACAAAGAAAAAAAATCTGGGGTGAATCACACCAATATACAATCACCAATTAAATATAAATATGATGTCACATGTATCAGAGACAACACACCATCACAGTCAATACAAAGAAGGAAGATAAAGCAGCTGAAACAAGCAACCAGGATACAGACGCAGAAAGCATCCCTGAGGAAGAAGCAGCATTAGAAACCCCTGATAAGGGGTTATTATAAAAAATTATAATTAGGTATCTTCAATGGATTGAGAGACAGATCCAAGAAAACACTGACAAAATTAAGGAAAACACAGACAAAACTCTAGGACAATTTAGGAAAACAATACAAGAACAATTTGAAAAAAAATAAATGAAAAATTAGAAATAATATAAAATCTACAGGTAAAAATTCAGGAGATAAAGACTAAAATTTCAGAAACAGATAAAACATTGAACAAGCAAAGGAATAGAATAAAATCAATGGAAGATAGAATTAGTGAGATTGAAGACAAACACCTCAATACGAATGTGGTAAGGGATAAATCAGAAAAAAGATCAAAACAAAATGAGGAAAAGCTAAGATTTGTGTGGGATACCATCAGGAGGAATAACCTACACATAACTGGAATTCCAGAACAGGAAGAAACAAATAAAACCACAGAGAACACCATACTCAATCGCACAACCAAATGTATAAAAATCTTGTTCCACAACCTACATTGGTGAGTAGTGACTAGGATCATAAAAGCTTTCAAGCAGTCATCTGAGAGGCAGCCAATGGTTTCCTATCATCGGAAGCAAAGAACAGTGAAAAAAAACAAGGGCATTTGGAAGCAATCAGCTCTAGGATATGAAGGACCTTGAGACCAGAAGAACTAGATGCTTCCTGGCTACCAATGCCAACCATTTGGGAAAGGATCAAAACTGAAGATCCTGAATAGAGTGGGAGGAAAAGTGTGGAACAAAATTCAAAAACTCAATAATGACCAGAATTACTGGTCCAATGGAGTCTAGTGGGACTCCCAAGACTATGGCCCTGAGATACACTTCAGTCCTGGAATAAAACTCACTCCCGGGGGCTGTAGTAAATTAGACATACATGCAGACCACTCAACCCAGGGTGATGAACCCACATACTCTATGGAGTTGCATCCCTTAGAGCAATCGACCACAGGGCACCAGAGGGGCAACATTCACATGGAGGACATGCAGGACACATAGGAGTGAATAACTATGAGGGGCACAGGGAGTTGGGGGGTTATTGGGAAAGGAGGAGAGAAAGAGTGGGTTAGGGATGGGGATGGTAACTGTGGGGTGAAACCAAATGTACAGGAAATGTTGAATGTAAAACAAACTCTGCTCTGTAAATATGCAGCTAGAGCACAATTTTAAAATAAAACACAAATTATAAAAGTTTAAATCAAAATATTCTTGATTTACCAATTATCTTCTTTCTCAGAATAAAAGGTGAAAACCAAAAAAAATAAAGAACACAAAGAAAATTGTCAAAAATTTTTTGGAAGAGAATTTCCCTGATGTGAAGAAAGATGAGAATATATCCATTCAAGAAGTTCAATGAACCCCAAACAGAATGGACTGCAAGAGAAAATCACCAGGACATAACATCATCAAACTCACCAAAACCAAAGACAAAGAAAGACTCCTGAAAGCAGCACAGGAAAAATGAAAAGTTACCCACCAAGGACAACCAATAAGACTAAGATCTGATTTTTTGGAAGAAACAATGCAGGCAAGAAGGCAATGGGATGATACATATAAAACCCCAAAAGAAAAAAATTCCAACTAAGAATTAAATACCCAGCAAAATCATCTCTCAAATATGGTGGTGAAATTAGGACATTTCCAGATAATTAGAAATTAAGGGAATTGGTGAAAAACAGACCAACCCTACAAGAGATGTTAAAGGGAGTCCTTTGGACAGAGTGTCAACAACAGCAAACAACAATAAACCATTAACGCACATGATGATATTAGTCAGAAACCAACCCAGTTATGGAAGTATCCAAAGTAAAATAAGTTTACAAGACTGTAAAGAGGGAACCAGAGATATCAATTGGCAAATGATGACAACTACAAACCAAAAAGAGGGAAAAAATAGTGTAGTTAACAGAATTTATAAATAGTGAGGAAGTCAACACAATTTCGAGATAGAAAAGATGTTCTAGTCTTGGGACTAGAACTTTTCTTGGGAAGAAAACTATAAATCACAGGGTAACTTCAAAGAAAAATAGTAAACCTTTGTATCAAAATAAAAATGAGGACAAGCATAATTATTTAGCAACTACTAAAACAATAGGAATTAAGGAAATAATAACATGATTTTTAAACAAAATGAGCTCAGCACAGAAAATTATATGGAACAAAGAAATCAATGACACCACAAAAAACACATAACAAAATGAAAGCAATAAATTCATACTTGTTAATAATTACACTAAATGTAAGTGGATTAAACGTACCACTCAAGAGAAGGAGAGTTGCAAACAACTATGGCCCTGGGATACACTTCAGGCCTGGAATAAAACTAACATATAAATATGCTGTCTACAAGAAACACATCTTAGAGATATATTTGTGAAGTCTTTCTTAAGACCTGATCTCCTCTTTATTCAAGGATTTTTGGGTCTGTAAACTACACCACCAGAGCTCCCAGTTGGCTTGGTTTTAAAACTGCCTCAAGTTTGAGAATTGATCGAAGAGTCATGAACCTCTAGTCTGATATTTGAGTTAGACTACCATTCACCTGACTTAGAATTCTTCTCCTTGCACAGATCAAGCAAATATTTAACAGATTTCCCATCTATTTCACTCTTAGAGACACCATGACTAAGTAACCAACACTGTTAGTCCATATGAGTCAAAATATCCCGATTACTGTTTTGATTCTACTATCCATTACGGTAACCATGCCCATTTAATGTTTGGTGATTAAGTGCAACCACTTGGCTCTTACCACCCGGAGTTCAATCAGCCCATCATAGATAGGTGTCTTAATTCAGTTGGCCAGTTTCCACTGTCAAATCTGTCTTCAATAAAATAGAAATCACAGCAGTCTTCAAGGAGGCTGAGTCTACTTCACGAATTTGTTCCTCACAATTGTGGTAAAATGTGTGTCCTCTGGGCATTCCATGGGTGTGTTTGGGGGCCGACTTGATAAATCCACTCTAACATACTATTTTCTCCAGGAAAAGTCATAGTATATGCTGCTTCTAACTTTTCTGGGTATTTTACTGCTGTTTGTTCATTACTCATCTGTTTCCCCAGTCCCTCCCCCAATCCCACCATGGTGGTTGAAAAACCCCGGACTAAAGATACCTCAGACTCTCTGACCATCACAGATTTAGCAGACTCTCTGACCATCACAGAGGCGGATGACCCTCTAAACCCAGGACCTCCAAGGATTGCCAGTGACTAGAAAGTTGATTCTTTTTTCTCTTTCTTTTTTCTGGTTTTTAGTTTGCTTGCTTTTCTCTGTTTTAAAACTACTACTATTATTAATACTTTTGACTTTATACTATTATTCACCACCCAGGTCCTAGTTTTTCAGCTTTTTTCTTTTCCCTGTTGCTTGTTGCAAAATTTTTTTCTTCTTTTTTCTCATGGTTAGCCCCATTCCTTGTTTTCTCTTTGCATTTTTCCCATTTTTTTT
>NW_006921668.1:9355071-9364482 GCF_000298275.1 Orycteropus afer afer
CCATCTTGCCCCGCCTCCTCCTCTGTGCTCATCTCTTTCTTTCACTACTTGATCTACCAAAGACAGGACCAACCAACAAGCCTCCCTACAATTCTCAGTTTGACAGAAATGTTGAAAGGCAATTCAAATGCACTATCACCCAGAGACTTCTTTCTCACAATCATTTGACCCAATGGTGGTGATATTTTACCTACTTCTATTGCCATCTCATGCCATGGATTAGCAATGTCCTTTTCCCTACTGGAATTAGAGTCATCAGTGTATTTAAGTCTAGCTAGACTTGAGAGCCAATTCAGAAAACTCATCCTTAATGTTTTGTTCCTCTAGACCCATTCTAGGAGCTCTGCTGGTATAGTGTCTAAGGCATTTGACTGCTAACCAAAAGGCTGGTGGTTCAAATCTACCAGCCACTCCTTGGAAGGAAGTTGGGGCAAACTACTTCCATAGTGATATTGCCTTGGAAACCCAAGAAAGGGTCGCTATGAGTCAAGTCCAATTCAACAGCATTGAGTTTGATTTTTTTGGTTTGGTTGACTCACTCTTAGTACCCAATGTCATAGGCTGGGTTCTCTAGAGGACCAAAAGCAGTGAAGCTTATATATATAAATGTATGTAGAGATATTTGTTTCAAGGAAATAGCTCACACAGATGTAGAGGCTGGCAAGAGCTGAATCCATGGCTCAGGCATCAGGCTGGAAACTTCTCCTGACAGAGTTGCAACAACTGGCAAATCCCAAAATCTACAGGTCAAATAGCAGGCTGCTGGCTCACATACCAAAAACTGAGGGTCAGAGGATAATATCCTTGCAGGATAAGGATGAGCCAGCTTTGCCAAAACATCCATAGATATTAGATGTAGGCCACATCCCCAAGAAAACTCCCCTTACATTAAAAAACTCACTGCCTTGAGTAAATTAGACTCATAGTGACCCCTTCTTGGGTTTCCAAAGTGGTGGCTAAGGCACTTGACTACTAACCAGAAGGTTTGTGGTTCAAACCCACAAGCCACTCTTTGGAAGGAAGAAGGGAAATCCACTTCTATGGAGATACTCCCTCGGAAACCCAAGGAGGGGTCACTATGAGTTGGAGATGACTTGATGGCACATAACAACAACAAAATCTTTACAGAAGTACATTGCCAATCTTCCTTCCAAAGAGTGACTGGTGGGTTTGAACTGCTAGCCTTCTGGTTAGCAGTCAAATGTCTTAGTCACTACACCACCAGAGCTCCCTTTACATTAGATCACAAAATGGAGGATAACTACATAATACTGAGAGTCATATCTTAATCAAGTTGACACATAACAGTAACCATCATAGCAATTTTCACATAGCATATATCTTCCTCACATTTGTGCTAAGTCCTGTCAAATTGCTCTTTTTATAACTCAAAAGTGATTAGATTTAGGACACACAGGACATGGTATCATTAACATAACAAAGAAAACTCTTTTCCCAAATGAGATTACAATCTTATGCATATTTAAAAAAGAAAGAAAGAAAAATAAAAACTAACTTCATTGCCACTGAGTCAATTCATACTCACAGTTACCTTATAGGACAGAGTAGAACTACCTCACCGACTTTTCAACACTGTAATCTTCATGGAAGCAGATTGGCACATCTTTCAAACTACTGACCTTTTGATTAGCAGCCAAGTGTTTGAACAACTGTATTACTAGAGCTCTTTAGCCATGTTAATGTTGTTCTCATGTTCATGTTAGGTGCTGTTGAGTTGGTTCTGACTCATGACCCCATGTACAATAAAAGTTAACACTATCCATTTCTATGCTTCACAATCATTGCTAAGCTTGAGCCCTTTGCAGCAGCCACTGTGTCAATCTATCTCCTTGAGGATCTTCCTGTTTTTTGCTAACCCTCTATTTTACCAATCATGATATCCTTCTCCAGGGATGGGTCCTTCCTGACAGCATGACCGAAGTACCAAAAGTGAAGTCTCACCTTCTTTGCTTCTAAGACTTCCGGCTGTACTTCAAGACAGATTTGTTTGCCCCTTTGTCATTCCACAGTATATTCAGTATTCTTCACTCACATCATAATTCAAATTCATCAATTCTTCTTTGTTCTTCCTTCATCAGCATATGAAGCTATTGAAAATACCATGGCTTGGGTCAAGATCATTTTAGTCTGCAAAACAACATCTTGGCTCTTTGACACTTTAAAAGAGTTATTTTGTAGAAGATTGGCCCAATGCAATCCCTCATTTGATATCTTGACTGCTGCTTCCATGGGTGTTGATTGTGGACCTAGGTAAAATGAAATCCTTGACAACTTCAATCTTTTCTCCATTTATCACAATGTTACTTATTGGTCCATTTGTGAGGATTTTTGTTTTCCTTATATTGAGATGTAATCCATATCCAAGGGTGCAGCCTTTGATCTTCATCAGTAAGTGCTTCAAGTTCTCTTCATTTTCAACAGGCAAAGTTAATGAGGTAATGAGTCTTTCTCTAATCCTGATGCTGTGTTCTTCTTCATATAATTCAGCTCCTTGAATTATTTGCTCAGCATACATACTGAGTGAGTATGGTGAATGGATACAACCCTGATGCACACCTTTCTTGATTTTAAACCATGCAATACCCTCTTGTTCTGTTCAAACAACTTCCTCCTGGTCTATGTATAGGCTCCCCATGAGCAGAATTAAGTGTTCTGAAATTCCCATTCTTCACAATGTTATCCATAATTTGTTATGATCCACACAATCAAATGCTCTTGCATAGCCAATAAAACGCAGGTAAACATCTTTCTAGTATTTTCTGCTTTCAATCAAGTTTCATTTCAGATCAACAATAATATTGTTCATTCCACATCTTCTTACGAATACAGTTTGAATTCCTAGCTGTTTCCTGTCTATGTCCTGCTACAACCATTTTTGAGATATCTTTAGCAAAATTTTACTTGCTTGTGATATTAATGATACTGTTCAATGAATTCCATATTCCGTTGGTCTATTCTATAGCATGTGGCCATAGATGAAGGGAACATCATGATTTTATGTCTTTCTTTTGGATTTCAGTATTCCCTCACTCATCTGTTGGCAGAGGAATACATGCACATGCATCCTAAGGGCAAAATACAGTACACATGCAAAATAGGGCAGCCTCACTCCTAAGAAAAGAAATATGTCTCTATCAGAAATAATACTTGTGGAAACTTATATTTGCTAAATGCACACCCAGTTCACAACCCTTAACTGAACACCTGACCATTCTGCCTTCTATTTGTAGTATATAACATTATATCTGGTTTAATTTTGTTCTCCTCTAAGGACTTGAATGGGAGCTCTGGTAGCATAATGGCTACGGCACTTGACTGCTAACCAGAAGGCTGGCGGTTCAAATCCATGAGCCACTTCTCAGAAGGAAGATGGGGCAATCTACTTCCGTAGTGATACTGCCTTGGAAACCCAAGGAGGGGTCGCTATGAGTCGGGTCTGACTCGATGGCAAGCGACAACAACAAAGGACTCAAATAATTTCTCACTATACATATATACATATGTAAATGTATATATATCCATACACATGTATCCCACTTATAGATATAATCTATTTCCATTAAATTGATTCCAACTCATGGTGACCCTGTGTATTGCAGAATAGAACTGCTCCATACTTAGCAGTAATCTAAGGAAGCAGATCACCAGGCCTTTCTTCTTGATTCATATATCCAATGTGGAGGTTAGTAGTCAAGTGCAAATGGATTGCAATAGCCAGGGATATATATAAATACTATATATATATATATATATATATATATATATATATATATGATTGTCTGTGAAGGATTACTCTGTGTCTATCTTCTATTGTTTCTGTAAGGATTGCAGGTATTTTGCATCACTGGTGTCCATGCAAGATTAGCCTCAGCTGAATCTATCCTTGGTCTAGAGTATACTTCTGTTCTCTGACCCCCATCTGATCCTCTCAGGTGTTTATGTGTTTATCTGTAGCCTGGTGTTTGGTGTTAATGGCCATGCAGTATTGTAGACACATTGGTTGGTATTAACATCTGTCCTCTATCTCTTATGGAAGCACCCACTTTTTGATTAACAGCCTAGCACTTAACTGCTACACCACCAGGGCTCTTTCTTCCTCTCTCTCTTTCTCTCTGTATGTGTATACACATATACACACATATGCATATATACATAAATCTATATATATTCAATTGAGAAATAAGATGCCATAATGCACTGAGCAATTCTGCTGCAAAAAGACCTCTTTAAAGTGTTAAGAAGCAAAGATGCCACTTTGAAGACTAAACTGTGCTTAACACAAACGATGTTATTTTCAATTGCCTCATATGCATATGAAAGCTGGACAATGAATAAGGTCGACCAAAAAAGGGTGATGCCTTTGAATTGTGGTCTTGGTGAAGAATACCAGAAATACCATGGACTGCCAGAAGAACGAACAAATCTGTCTTGGAATAAGGGCAGTCAGAATGCTCCTTGGAAGCGAGAATGACCAGACTTTGTCAAACCTACTTTGGTCATATTGTCAGAAGAGATGGTTCCCTGGAGAAAAATATCATGCTTGGTAAAATGGAGGGTTAGCGAAAGAGGGGAAGACCCTCAACAAGATGGCTTTATATAGTGGCTGCAACAGTGCGGTAAAGTATAGCAAGAATTGTGAGGATGGTGCAGGACCAGCTAGTATTTCATTCTGTTGTACGTAAGGTCACTATGAGTCAGAGATGACTTCACAGCATCTAACAACAACAACATGTATGTTCCAAAGTTAAATTTTAGTCTGCATTTTAAAAGACAGAAAATAACTAGTAAAATTTAAATGAGTGTTCTTATATTTATAGTTTGCTGTTGTTATTTATATATTTATAGTCTAGTCTATGTTATATCTATAGCTTATGTTCTTTATGTTTATAGTTCAAAATTTATAGTGGTCTTATCAGAGTACCCAATATTTATAATAATTTTCAATGTCTATAGCTTTGATATCGACATGTGACAAATTTAAGTCTCTAAGTTTTAAGATAATTTCTTTTGCTCTCCATGTCCAAAATTTACACTATGAAAATGTCAAATCTCTATTTCTACACTATCTTCTGTTTATTTATCTGAAATATTGCTAAAAGAACTTGGCAATTAGCTAACACAATTTCTGTCCCTCATCCTTGTCTCAAGCCTCGTCTAACCTCTTCTGAGGTTTATGTAAGGTTTCTCTTCTGAGGTTTCTCCCACTCCTTACAATATTTCTGTCCTATTTCCAGTGTTTACGCACTCAAATCCATTCTATTAAGACCTGTACTGCCATCTTTCATCATACTAAAACCATGTTACTGTCTTTCATCATTTTAAAGCCAATATTGGGGCCAAGATTATATTTGATCTGTCTTTTTCCTCCCACATTTTATAAAATATAAAGAAAAGTTTACCTTAATTGTCTGAAAATGTAACTCTTATAGAGTGAGGATTACATCTCTTTTACATTCTATACCATTCAACCAATTATATATAGAAAACGTTGAAGTACTCAATTAACAAATGAATCAAAGCAATATCACTTCTTTCTTAAATGTCATATATTTTTATCCAGCTAAAAATATTGTTCTGTGGTCTTGGCATTCTACATGTGACATGGCAGCTATTCTGAAAGTAACAATGGAATTATAACAGACCTCTCAACTGCTATTTTGAGTAAACTATTTTGTCATCGTAAAATCTTTTGCTAAAATGTGAGAGAAGATAATTATTCTTTTTTCTTAACACCACTGTGAATAAAAACGTGATGCACTTACAATAGAAAAATTATCACTGAACTGTCTAATGAGGTTGATGTGAAGTTGTTTCACTAATATATTAATTCTCTTGGGACCATATTATATTTCTGCACCGAAGTTATTTCTGCTTCAATAATTTAAACATTACAACTCTGACCATCGTCTGTCCCTTAGGCTTTTCTTTTGAGGGAGAAGAAATGCGTAATCACTTCCTTTCCTATTTAAACAGAGACTTGCCAGTGCATACATATCTGAATAACAGATTTTCCTAAACCAGGCTCAATGAAATCAAAGCTAGGAAGAGGCAATGACATTTGCCTGAGGATATATTTGATTATATTCCTAGTCTTAGTTTCTCAGTTGTAGATGATTGAATTAAATAAAAATCAAGCAATTAAATTTGATCAACTTTATTTGTCTGATGCCAAACAAATGTTCAGATTACTTTTCCTCCAATAAAATTAACTTCTTGATTAATTAATTCGTAGATTATTTGACAGTGGAAACTGAATGTAAATGATCTCTGAATTATGATTCTATAGATCTGAAAGATAAAGTGAAAATAAAATTATTAACCCAGTAATTACGCATATTAACAAATAGAATGGAAAGAGATCAGGTTTGTACCTGAATCCTGACAATGCATCAATACCAATGTAGTTTGTAATGTAAGTTCTCAGGGTCTAGTTTACAGTTTTTCATACTTCATCTAGGGGGAAGAGTGGTAATCTACTTCTGAAAATCAACCAGTGGAAACCATATGAATTGCAACGATACAATCTACAACTGACTGCGGGAACAGCACAGGCCTGGGCAGCATTCTATTCTGTTGTACGTGCAGTCACCAGGAGCCGGGGCCTCTTTCCACTGTAGCTGAAAACATGTAGCACAATTAAAAGTGAGAATCAATAATTCTCATTTCCTACATTTCCAAATTGTGAAATCTTGTCTTTGATTTATGTAAAAGTTGTCTCCCTAAAGCATTACAACAATAAGCATGTTTATTTGTATTGCAGTCTGGTCTAGGTTTATCTCATCATTAAAATGCATGTAAATAATTTGCTCTAGTCTACAGGATATCAGCATTCAGATTTCTATAAAATATTGTTTATCCCACACATTTTGGGTAAAATTGTTCGAGAAGAATGCTTCAACTTTATGCTGTGGCTTTGCGCTCTACCTCCAAACAAGTCAGGGCCAAGGTGTTTCCTCACTGAGCTCTTTCTCAGTAGACAATTAGCCCTGCTTTCTCACCCCATGGGGCAGAGAATCAGAAGGGTCAACCTAAGCTTGACTTCCTTTGGGAAATGGAGCCATCACAGGTGAGGAAACTACAGTTGATTTTCTATTTAAAAATTTGCTGCTTTCTTTATAGATATTTAATGTATACCAATTATTGACTTACTCATCTTTTCAAAAATCTCCTCCTCTCCTAGATTTCTATATCTGAGTCAATGGAACTCTTATATATACATTTACTTCAACCTTAAAGATTTTTTTCTTCCCCTTGTCCCCCGTATCCAACTCTTAAGAAGACGCTTTCATCTGTATCCTACATCCACTGCTTCTCTCCATCTCTTAGGTAACAATGTCCTAATCCCAGCACATGGCAATCCCTTTCCTCTCTTCTCCAGTGTTGTCATGCAGGGAATTATTCAATGTGACTCTTCTAGCCAAGGTCTTTATAACTCCCACCAGATGCATGGTGAAACCATGGAACCATATTGACACAGAAAAGTAACCATCTCAACACAGATATTGTTTTTTCTTGGAAATCAGCTTTATTTTGTACCAATAGTTCATTTTACATATGGGGAAACTAAGGCTTAGAGATTCTCCAAGAATACACAAGGAATAGCAGAACTGAGAACTGAATTAAATCTTTTGGATATCAAAACTATACTCTTTCAATTACATCATACACCAACCAGGTTTTGACTCCTGTAGCCATGGGAAAGTCAAGACTGAGTTGGGTCACAGCTTCCTCCATAACAGAATGAAAACTAATGTTATCTCACAGAACGGTACAAGGTTAATCAAGATTATATGCTTGCCACATGTTGTTGTTATTGTTATGTGCCGTCAAGTCAAACCCGACTCATAGCGACCCCTCCTTGGGTTTCCGAGGCAGTATCACTACGGAAGTAGGATTGCCCAACCTTCCTTCCCAGGAGTGGCTGGTGGGTTTGAACCGCCAGCCGTATGGTTAGCAGGCAAGTGTCTTAGCCACTATGCTACCAGAGCTCCCATGCTTGCCACATATAGCATATATTTACCTATCCCCAGGAACAATGGATACATTTCTTCAATATCCAAAATATAGCAGATAAAAGATAATTGTTACTTTCAAATTAATCGGGATAATTTAGTATGAAAACATTTATATTAAAACCTACTTAAAACTAGAATGAATTTTTTGTAAAATTTGGTGCAGATGCAACCAAACAAAATTTGGAAATGAAAGTTTATATATATATATGTGAATTAGCTTCTGGAATAAGCATAAAAAGGCATTTTGGCTTTACAAAGCCACTAGTATCGTATAACTGCCATTCTGGTAGAGTGTTCTGGGGTTGAATGAGAAGTACTAACTCTGGAGTGCTTTTTGGATGACTTTGAAATATTTCTAGCTTAGGAATGTTTAAAATCTCTTCAGAGCATTCTTAATGAGTTTGGTGGATATTATGATACTCCATTAATGATACTTGACTTTACTGATAGCTACAGGGTATGCACACTAGGATTTCACTTCATTCCCTTCTAAGAGGTGCACAAAAATGTTCTTGGCCAACATTAAGAAAACTGATCTCTGCTAATAATGACTTAAATATAAATCTTTTGACTATAAAAACAAATGACATTATTATAGCTGCTACTTCTTGAACACTTAGTAGCTGCCAGTTATTTTACATATACTATGGCCAATATTCCACCAGCCATGCAAGAGAGATATTATTAGATGTCAAATTATTTGCTTGATGCAAAATAGCTAGTAAATTAGAGAACTATGATTCTAAACCAGTCCTCTCTAATTCCAAAGTCCAACTTTTTCTTTCATTACACACTACCTCATTCATTCTTTCATTCATTGAACAAGTATTCGTTTAAATGCTCATTATGTTGCAGGCAGTGTTTGAGCTGTTGAATAAATCAAAGTCTCTGTTCTTAAAAGGTTTATAGTTTAATTGAAAGGAAAGGAAACAAGCCAATATATAACATAACACATAAAATAGCATTTGTATAATATTAGGTACATAACTGTATTTGCTATAAAATAAAAATTTCAGGAGAAAGTTCATCTAGATGAGAAAATGGTCAGTAGGAAAGCAACCTTAGAACACTCTACCAGGATGGCAGTTACAAGACATCACTGACAGAGAGATGTCCTGACAATGAGTTGTCTAGGATCTTGTAGACAACAATGAAGGACATCTGGTGGTGCTTGGCTGCTAGCTAAAAGTTTGACAGTTCTAAGCCACCTAGTCTCTCTAAGGGAGAAAGACCTAAAGATTTGCTTCCATAAAGATTAAAGCTTAGAGACTTGCGAGGAGGCGGGGCAAGATGGCGGACTAGGCAGAAGGATTGCACAGACCCTCTTCAACAAAGAAAAGGGAAACCAATTAACACAGACACAGAAGATAATCTT
>NW_006921668.1:9381838-9393001 GCF_000298275.1 Orycteropus afer afer
AAAACAACAACAACATACATAGAAAATCCCAGAGACTCAGTAAGAAAACTACCAGAACTAGAAGAATTCAGCAAAGTAACAGGGTACAAGATAAACATACAAAATTCAGTTGGATTCCTCTATACTAACAAGAAGAATGCTGAAAGAAAATCCAGAAAACAATATCATGTACTATATGAGTCGGGGCGGGCCAACTCGACGGCAAACAACAACAACAATAGCAACTGAAAAAATGAAGTACTTAGGAATAAATCAAACCAGTGATATAAAAGAGCTATACAAAGAAAACTAAAAAACACCGTTAGAAGAATCCAAAAGACATCTACATAAATGGAAGAATATACCATGCTCATGGATAGGAAGACTTAACATTGTGAAAATGTCAATACTAGCCAAAGTGATCTACAGATATAATGCAATCCTGATCCACATTCCATCATTCTTTAAAGAGATGGAAAAACTAATCACCAAGTTCATATAGAAAGGATAAAGACCCCAGATAAGCAAAGTACTACTAAATAAGACAAAGTAGAAGGTCTCACACTTCCTAATCTGAAAACCTACCACACAATCATGGCAGTCAAAACAGCCTGATATTAGTACAATGACATACTCATAGATCAATGAAACAGAATTAAGAACCAAGAAGTAAATTCATCCACCTATAGACAGATAATCTTTGACAAAGGAACAAGACCCATGTAATGGGGAAGAGATAGTCTCTGTAACAAGTGGGGCTGGCAAAACTGGATATCCATTTGCTGAAAAATAAAACAGGATCCATCTCTTCAACCATATACAAAAACTAACTCAAGGTGGATCAAATACCTAAATGTAAAACCTAAAACTCTGAAGATCATCAAAAAACAAATAGGAGTAACTTAAAACCAAAAAAACTAAACTTACTGCCATCAAGTCAGATCCAACTCATAGCAACCCCTCTTTGGGTTTCCAAGGCAGTATCACTACAGAAGTAGATTGCCCTATCTTCCTTCTGAGGAGTGGGTGGTGTGTTTGAACCCCCAGCCTTTTGGTTAGCAGTCAAATGCCTTAGGCACTATGCCAGGGGACCTAACAATGGCATAAATATGCTATCAAACATAACTAAAAATGAAAAACAGCAGAAGACAAACTAGATGACTGGAACATCCCAACAAATATTTATGCACATCAAAAGACTTCATTGAAAGAGTAAGAAGAAAAACTACAGACGGGGTTGCATTTAGAGTTCTACATATCTTATTTGCATGGTTCCACCCTCACAAAAGTATCGTATACCTTATTCACATTATTAGAAAGCTTTCCAATCCCTTTGGTGGGCCACAAGCATATAAAGGTTGTGCTGAGTTAGTGAGGTGCCGTTTGACTCAACCACAGTGGAGTCTCCCTTTGGAAACAATTATCTTTGGACCAATGTTGGTTTTTATACTGTGGCATCTGGAAGTCCACAAAATGAATTTTTCATGTTTCATATTCAGCTTCATCTACTAACTATGTCTTTTAAGCGATAAATTAACTTCTTCAAGATTATCACAGTCAGGAAATAAGAAAATACAGAAAATTTCCATTACTTTCTAGTTTACTCATCAAAATATCTTTGGTTTAGCTCCAACAGGGCATTCCTTCTTCCATAAAATATGATACATATAAACATTAACATGTAATATATTTAAACTTAATATGTCTTATAGACAATCAGATTTAAATCCTCTAAATTTGCAATTGGGAGCTCTGGTGGCATAGTGCCTAAGGCACTTGACTGGTAACCAGAAGGCTGGCAGTTCAAACCCACCAGCCACTCCTCAGAAGGTTGGGCAATCTACTTCCATAGAGATACCACCTCGGAAACACAAGGAGGGGTCACTGTGTGGCAGATGTGACTCAATGGCAGTGAGTTTTTGGTTTTTTTTTTTTAAATTTGGCACTAGGCAATAACTTGCTTTCTTGCAAGAAGTTATGTATACATTTATACAAATAGATTAGAAAACATAATTATTCTAGAACCTGTTGAAAATGTTCTTTAATTGTCAACTCATATTAGACTATCAGATTGAAAATTCAGATGGATCCCATAACTTTTCTCAAAAAAATGTTTTTACTAGTATTGGACTTTAGAGTTATCAAGTAGATTGCTTAAAAGTACCCTAAAGATATCCTTAGCTGTTTTCTAAGACATATGGGTACATGAACGCAGTATACTAACAAAGAACGTTTTACACCGTTATTCATGACCACCTTTACTCATACGATGTCTATGAAACATTTTACTAACTTTGTCCCTCAAGTCATCTCACAAGACTTATATTTTAAGAATTACATTATTTTTAATAGAGGAAGAGATTTGATCTGGTTTACAGTTCATTTCCTTTGAATCTTTGGTCTTCTTTCATATGTGGTTCTTTCAGTGCTTATAACAAAACTTTCTTCTCTTTTAATCTGGGAGGCACCATATGTTTCATAATGAAGTGCTTAAACTCAGCTTCCCAGATGAGTTGAATAAGAGAAAAAGGTCAAATGATTTAACTTGAATTAACACAGTAAGTCATGTGCCTTCAGCTCAAGCATGACAAAGTCAAAGTTGTTGAAGCGTTTTCATTTTTTCTTCTCCTCCTCCTTCTTCTTTATACTAACTCAGATCACACAACTTTGAGCAGAGCTTTCACCACACAGGACAGAGTATCAAATATATCCAATATTATAGAATTTCAAATTTATTTCTAAACATATAACTTTAGAAAACCACCACTTTGAGTGAGTGAGTGAGGTACTGCACTGGAAGGCATTAGATGTAATCATTTTATTATAATGTTATAATGTAGCTTCTGCATGTGTCCTTTGTACAGTAAATTCTAAGTTGATTGCAGCAAAGTGATATGATGAAGTAAGCACAATGTTATTAAAGTAGGTAATTTTTCTGGCATGTTTTATGAACAGTTCACAGCAAATAGTGGGGTTGCATTTGTAATAAAATGAATTTCCTTAAAGGAGATTTATCACAACATAAATGAGAGTTTGTCTTTGTGGGATATACAACTCAATAAAACTCCTTACGAATTTCTAAAGCAAAAAAACCCACCACTTTGAAAAAGCAAGCTTTTTCACAAGAAATTGAAAGTCATTGCGCTCTTTTCTCTAGCTTCAAACACCTCTTTTAAGCTGTTTCCACATTAATATTGTGACAACCTCCCCCACCTATGTTTCCCCCATCTTTTCTGCTGACGAGTAAGCAATGAGTTTCTCCCTACCACCAGTGCAAGGATCCCTAACCCTTCAAAGACTCTCTAGTCTCTGTATCCTAGTCCACATTCTTCAATGGTTTCCTGGACTAAAACGTTGGTGTGTCTAACCACTTCCTGAGTTTGAACAACAAAAGAACTCTCATTACAAGCAAAAGATCAGATAGCAAGGGATACTTGTTGTGTAAAGGATATGTATTAATTCATTTTGTTACATTTATTGTTGTGGTTGTAGTGTGTCATTGAGTCTATTCTGACTCGTAACTGCCCCATAAGAGAGTAGAACTGCACTATAGTGTTTCCAAGGCTGTAATCTTAACGGAAGCAGCTCGCCAGGTCTTTTATTCCATGGAGCCTCTGGGTGGGTTCGAATCCCCAACCTTTCAGTTAGCAGACAAGTGCTTCACCACTGTAGCTCTACGGCACATTCTGTTATATTTTTAAAAAGATTAAAAGAGGAGTAAAGATGATATGTTCAACCTTGCTCAAAATTTCAAATGCAGAGTTCTAATCCAGACACTGCAAACAACGTTCAAAATAAGAAATACAGATTTTGTTTGCACTTGTGAAATTTGGTATGTAGTAGGGACAATAATTAAAATATTCTCATTTAGGCCAGAAACAGGTTATTTCATTCAAGAATTAACTTCTGTGACAATTAATTCAACCAAAATCTGATAGACGAATGTCGAATGTTTTTGCTATATTGTTTGCTTTACAATGACTGAGGGATGCATGACATGGTCAGAATATAGAAAGTCATCATGTCTTTAACATATATATATATATATATATATATATATATATATATATATATATTCATTTTCTTTGAGTGTGTGTGTGTGTCCTCCATATTTTGTGGCAAAATGTCCCAGATTCTTAGTTTACCATGAAGTTATCAGTACTGTTTGATTAGTGTATTGGCATATTTTAATATCATATATTTGAAAGTATATAATTTCACTATCATTTTACCTGCTTCTTCAGAATCTGAAAAAAAAATGAATTTTATTGTTGATGATTAACTTACCAAGTAAATAATTTTTAAAAAATAAAACAACTTGGTCATAGAGAGCTTACAAACACATAATGAAAGGGCTAGGGCTATGTATCGGGAGCTCTGGTAGCATAGTGCCTAAGGCATTTGACTGCTAACCAGAAGGCTGGTGGTTCAAACACACCAGCCACTCCTCGAAAGGAAGATGGGGCAATCTACTTCCGTAGTGATACGGCCTCGGAAACTCAAGGAGGGGTAGCTATGAGTCGGGTCCCGACTTGATATGGCACATAACAACAACAACAACAGGGCTATGTATAAGACACCAGCTCTATACCTGGTACGTAATTCAATTAATGTTTCTTATCTGCCCCCAAAATCTGTGATATTGGCCCCTCCAATGATTTAATCAGTTTAAGTAATTAATCTGAATATTTATGCCATGGAGGACAAAGGTTATTAACAATAAATACACCATTGAAAAGATTTTGAACTTTCAACATTATTTTTGTCTACATGAGGATTCAAATGTAGTTAAACTCTCATTGGGTATAACCTTTATGTGTAATTACATACTTCTTCCTTTTCAGTTAGAATATAAACTCTTGAGGGTAAAAATCATATCTGATTATCAGAACTATTTCCTCAGCTTAGACTAGTATCTGTAATATTGTAATGATATTTTGTTGATTAGAATTGCATTAAAGCTCATCTGCCTTCCATTTTGGTAGTTCACATACTATGGAAAGGAAAACACTTAAAAAAATAAATTTAATCAAAGTAAATAAACATTTTAATACCAGTGTGAATAGAGTTGTACCACAAGTACAAAGCTAAGGTTACAGAGGAATTCACTCAAGTGACGTCTGACTTGAATCACGAAGGATGGCCAAGGGATCATCAGGAACATTCAGGTGGAAGTGTAGGCAAGACGTGCCAGGCTGAAGGAAAAAAAAGGGGCGGGGGTTCTTTTTTGTCTTATTATCTTCCTCATCTAGGCAAAGAGTTGCAAATTGTTGAACAATCTCCCCATCAATCACATATAATTCAGAAAGATACCAGCACAACCAGATGGATGGTTTTCAGATTCACACTTTGGAAACACATGGTGCTTCTTGGAGGCAATTGTGTACTATTTCTTTTAAAATAGCAGAAAGCATATGGGAACAGGATTGGATCTGTCAGCTACTATCAAAAGAATGGTGAGGCTTTTAAAATAAATCAAAGTCCTATAATATGACAAAAATTTTATCATGTTTTGAATTTCTAAAGTTTTACATTTGTTGCTACATATACATATAAAAAGAAAAAAAATCTCCTTTCTCATGAAAACCACAACCCTGCTAGGGCTGTCGAATCTGGGGCATGAAAAGAAAGACAAATTCAGCATAACGACAGAGTCTGGAAGATTTTTATTGATCAGCCTTTAAGTATTTCCGCTCTGCACCAGTATTACAAATCTCTTTTTCTAAGAAAAGCACATGTAGAACAGTTTGTATATTTCACTCCAATAACTCTATTTTCTAGCCACCTTAGTTTAAATGGCTTAGATATTATAATTGTCCATTGGAGATTTACAACTGCTTTATGTTAAGGCATCTTTCTCTATATCCTGTTAGTGTCTTTAAGCAAATACAGAGCTGGGTAGCTTCCCAGCAGTTTTAACCAGAGTTCTTCCATGAATGAGTTTTATAACAAGGTCAAATCTTCCTAATGCAAAGCTGAAGACTCTCCTATACTCTGTTTTCTATGGCAGTTTATCATTTCCCAAAATATCATTATGGGATTTGGGATGATTAAACTTCATGGAGAGTGATTTCATAGGGCTCAACCCAAGGAATTAAAGGAGATTTAGATAACAAACCTCTATTTCAAGGGGGAAAAAAAAAGATTTTTTTTTATTTTACAGGAGGATGACTTCCTATGCTTTTTATCCATGCAGGGCCCCTGATCCAAGATAAGTCAAAGCTCTGTTTGTGGCTTTGAGGTCATCTACTATCCTTCCGCCATTCAGGAATTTGTATAGCTCTTTTTGACCTTCACTTACATAGAGCTTTACTTCCAAAATCTCTTATGTGCTAGTGTGAAGCTGACAATAATAAGTCTGGAATGCTGATAGGAGAATAATATAATCTATTATTGTCATTCACTCATTCATTCCATGGATATTTGAGTCAGGTGTTATGGGGTAGTCCAAGATTAATTAAAAATATACCATGTTGTCAAAGGGTTTGCAGGTTGTTAAGGGATCCAAGATATATAAATAACTAAGTACAGTAATGACGGTATAAGCAGGAGAAAAAAAAAAAAAAAAAGAAAAGAAAGCTCTTTATTAATAGCAAAGTTAGCACTGACTTCAGAGAGAAAGTAGTTGAATGCTTTCTCCCTTTCCTTCCACTTGAGCTTCCCAAAGTCATTCATGGACTTGTGTAAAAAGTTACCTCCTCTACTCAGACGAAGCTTTATACACCAGCAGTAGAATTGCTGTGTCTGCACATCTCTCTCTGTACAAGTTTACCTCCTCCTGTGCTCCTATATAGTTGCTATATCCCCAGTATAATTTATTGCATTCTGTTGAGTAATGAATTGGATTTCCCCCACTAAATTGTGACTACCTTAAGGGTAAGTCTACTTCAATTTCTTATCCCCAAAACTCCCAGGGCAATAAGTCACATACAATAATTAACAAGAGGAGAAGAATAATGTTAAATTCAACAGAATTGTGCTAATCCTGGTTGTGGTAGTTAAGGATGGGTGTCAACTTGTCTGGGCCTGGTTGAGTGGCTGGGCAGCTGGTGAGTTATTCCCCATGATGAGACTGGCAATCAACTCTGAGGTTGGATCTACTACAAGCAGCTGAGTAGCTGCTTTAGGGCTATGGTCTGCTTCCCATATATAAGAAGCAGCTTTGGGGATGGTCTCTAGCTTGTGGCATGCTTGAACCCTGCATGTAGTCGAGTCATTTTTCAGCAGCCTGCCATGCTCTGCTGATACTAAGACTTTCAATGGACTTGAATCAATGGCCTGCCATGTTGTTTGGTAACATGGGACTGTGCCTTTTTACTTGTCAACCTTGGGCTTGTCAGCCTCAGCAGCCAGCAGCTGAATGAAGAAAAGCCTCCAGCTTCAATGGGCCGGGAGTAGGAGGGAGAGCTGAAGCCCAAGGCTGAGGGGCTTTCACCCAGCCCCTAGAGCGTGGCACTTTGAACTCAGACTTAAAACCTCTAAACTGTAAGAGAATAAATTCCTCTTTGTTAAGGCCATCCCACTTGTGGTATATTTTTGTCAGAGCAGCACTAGGAACCAGAACACTGGTCTAAGTGGTGTCGAGGTGCCATAGAGGAGGAAAGCTGATTTTCTCCCAGAGGTCTCCCAGTGTGAGCCTGACGAATTTCCCACAGACCCTTGCAGGCTCAGAAAGCTAACTTTATCTCTCTTGAGGAAAGAGCTACATTAATTAGCCCAGAAAACCAATGAGTAAAATTTTTAAAAAGTCAAGATATTACTTTACACTGGGAAATATAACTCTCATGTGAACTGGAATGTTCATTTCAGCATGCCAAATGCTGCCTTTCTATATTCAGATCTACGTGGGAAGTATACTTTTACCAGAAGGTTGCTTAGTGATTATGATTCACAAAAGTAGGAGTTAGTAAGAGGAAAGAAATGTTTTATGACTTCAGTTTCATGCATCCATCTCTTGGAGAATGATTGTTTAGTTATCATTGAGGTCCATTAGCTCAGCTTCATCTTCTCTATACATTCATTGCAAAAAAATTGATAATGTCTTTATATATGCAAGAGATTGTTCTTGAGGTTGGGGACACCGTAGGAAATAAAAAGGCAAAAGCCCCTGTCCAGATGAACTCAGAAATACTTGCCCTTATTACTATCCACTTTCTATACTTCCTTTACTCACCATCACTACCTTGTAATTTTTGCTTTTAACTCGTGTTTGATACATTGAATCAAATGACGTGTTAACTTTGCAGGTCTGGGAGTCTACAGTGCAATCTTTCTCTATTCATTATTTGAAGATTTAAAATTTTAATTCACCAAGGGCAATTTTATCACATATAATTCAAGTTTCACGTTCTTAGGGTTCAGTTCATAGAAACATAAAAGTACAGATAATACTTCCAAACTCTCGTGTAAATGGACTGGATACCCTTCCCTAAAACAGCACCTACTAGCAATCACAGTGCTCCATGGTGATGCAGTGAAGCTTCTGTGGACTTTGCCTGAGTTTCTGCAGAGAATCTCTAACTTGTGTAGATAGCGGGATGCAAGGAGTTCTTAGAAGAAAAGCAAATGTTAATGTTGTTGTTGTTATGTGCCGTCGAGTCGGCCCTGACTCATAACTACCCCTCCTTGGGTTTCCAAGGCAGTATCACTACAGAAGTAGGATTGCCCAACCTTCCTTCCGAGGAGTGGCTGGTGGGTTTGAACCGCCAGCCTTCTGGTTAGCAATCAACAAATGTTAATATATTGTTAAAATATAATTTAGATGATACTGCTTTACTTAGGTCAATGGTAGCAAGCAAAAGCTTGTGGGAATACAATTGAAAATTGAGGGTTATTTAATTGTATTATTTCTTCTAATTGACAAAAGAGCAACTCAGAATTCCTAGCATTTGAGAAAGGACAATTTGAGAATCACTGGGCCTTGTTCTACATATTAATTATTTTAATCATGACTTAAATGGCCATGTAACACCATACTTCTTAAAGCAAGGACTTATGCAAATTTATGTTATTTTCATTAATTTATCTTATACATAAAAAAGCAAAGCTTTCAATTTCTATAAAGAAAAGCAATTTAAGAAATACTGTGACCAACACAGAAAATTTCCTTTTGAGCACAGAAGGAACCGAATTTATACAGGCAAGTTTTTCAGCTATAAATGAGACTATATTTTATATGTCTGATTAAAAACTTGCTTTCACTCCCAGCTCTTCTCAACTCACAGCTTGGACTTAGAGCATCATTCCAATGGATTCCACTACAGCATGATAGAAGGGTACTCAAATTTTGTTTACCAGTAACACTGGCATTAATAGGAAGAGGCAACATATTACTATAATTTAAGTTTCAGTTACATGATTTCCAGTAATGCAACTAGTCTGAGGATTGTTTCCAAGGAGACAGTATCAATTATAGTTTAAAGAGAAAAAAATATTTCCGACGAAGAAAGAATTTTTATAAGAATTTAGAATTTACTCATTTGACTTATTTTAGCTTATGTGTGTATAAAAATTAATTACATTTATGCTTTCTTATTTGTTGCTAAGGTTACACTCTATCTGTAGAAAACCTTCTTAATTGTAACTTAATGATCTGGACAGTGGACATATTTCCTAACATAATAAAGAGACATAGGCTTTCATTTTCAGATGAACGAAAAACTGTTAAAATAGTTTTAAGCAATAAGACAAGAAAAGCCAGAGAAAGGGATGGGCCCTTGTGGTATGTATTTCTGTTACCAATTCTATACTACAACTTAGGTCCAATCACTTTTACATCAAGGGCTAAAGCATGTGAATATTTTTGAATCTGTACGAATTAATTATATTAAATATATTTGAAATATATATAATTTTAATCACTAATTTAATCAAATAATATTTAAATATTATCCAGGCAGCGGTATATCTAGAGCACTAGGGCTTCAGCAAACTTGAGAATATAGTCATTAGAAGTCCTCCATGCTATTGGGGCTTTCTAAATGACCTTTAATAAACCACTTGGAAAAACAAGGGTTTCTATCTCCTTCCCAATTTTATTCCTCCTAGTACTATGGTCACACAAAGATTTAAACTTGGGCCTAACTAGAGGCCTAACAGGAGCTCTAGTAGCATAGTGCCTAAGGCATTTGACTGCTAACTAGAAGGCTGATGGTTCAAACCCACCAGCGAGTCCTCAGAAGGAAGACTGGGCAATCCACTTCCATAAAGATACTGCCTCAGAAACCCAAGGAGGGGTCACCATGAGTCAGATCCGACTCAACGGCAGTGAATTTGGTATGGTTTTGTTTAGAGGCCTAATAGACCTGATTTTCAGCAACTTGCAAAATAGGAGCCTTACAACACCAAAAATGATCTTTCCTAGGCAATGTATCAGGACTTGTTTTTTTAAAAAAGAATTTAACAACAGGTTTATTTTGTTTTGTTTTGTTTGTTTGTGGGGCAAGAAATATTCCTTTAAATATGCACTAAGTATGTTTACTACTACATAATTATGAGTGCCTCCATTTTCAGAAATATTAAGATATTAAAAATAATGTATCTTTCAAATGAGGATATGCACATTCTCAAATCTCCTTCCCTCCAATTCTTAAAGACCTACATGGCATATCCATCCCACACTCATCTTTTTCTTTCATCTCTAATGGCATCCAGGATCAGCTGTTGATGTCAATTTGTCAGGAACCTTTTGAGGGGTCTGTTCAACTTATAAAGGAGTTCTGGTGGCTCAGGGAGTAAGGAATTTGGCTGCTAACCAGAAGGTCAGTGGTTCAAACCCACCAGCCACTCCATGGAAGAAGATGGGGCAATCTACTTCTGTAAACATTTAAAGCATTGGGAACCCAATGGGTGTTGCTATGAGTCAGAATTGACTTCATGGCAGTAGTTTTGGTTTTGTTTGGGTTCACCTTATGCCTCCCATTTGCTAAGAACTATCCCAGTAAATAGTGGATCCCTCTAGCCACATATGTTCTAAAAGACCTTGGCTTCATGACCACAGAGGTTCAGATCTGTGGTGGCTATCCAGCATAAATTGAGGCCAATCATATCCTTTTTCCTGATAAATTGAGACAGAATCAAAAATGCTAGTTAATCTCTGTTGTTGTTGTTGTTATGTGCCGTCGAGTCAAACCCGACTCATAGCGACCCCTCCTTGGGTTTCCGAGGCAGTATCACTATGGAAGT
>NW_006921668.1:9393756-9429041 GCF_000298275.1 Orycteropus afer afer
GATTGCCCAACCTTCCTTCTGAGGAGTGGCTGGTGGGTTTGAACCACTAGCCTTCTGGTTAGCAGTCAAGTGCCTTAGGCACTACGCTGCTATATATATGTTTGTGTATATATATATATATATATATACAAATATACATATGACATTGAGTTGATTCTGATACACAGCAGCTCTAGGACAGAGTAGAACTGCCACACAGAGTTTCCCAGCTGAATATGTATATTATTATATATATACTATTACTGTCTTTGTTTTACAGATGAACAAACTCAGTCACAGAGAAGTTAAATAATTTGCCCAAGATTAAACAGCTGGTCAGTGGTAGGATAACTTTCAAGCCAGGCAATTTGGCTCCAAAGTTCAAGTTCTTTACTGAGATCTACACTGCCTCTCCCTTTATGAAGACAAGGAAGAAAGAAGGGAGGGAGGGAAAGGAGAGGGGGAAAGGTGAAACACTTTTTTAATTATTTTTTTATGGAAGATCTTTTATATTCACAGCATTAACAATGATGAATTATGTTATTTGCAAACAACACTGAAGGTCCACCATCTGCAACGACTCAGAGTTTGCAAGACCCCATGAGTCCAGTAATGTAGCAGCGCTAGCATATAGCAGGGAGCACGTAACATGGCCTAGGCATCCTCCTCTGCCTTCCCCTCAAAACAGCTCCTTGGTCCTCTAATGCTTATTACTATAAAATCTTCTTTCTTTGTGGAAATGATCATCAACCCAGAGATAAAATTTGGTGAATGTTACAAAGTAGGCAACTACATTTGTAATGGGAGAAGACATATAGGAAACATTACTACTGTGAAGGAAAAGGTAATCAGCTGAACTCCAGGAAGGAGCTTACTCAAATATTTCAGTATTTGGGAATTTAGTACTTGAGATAATATCCAGATATATTCCTGGAATATTAAAGACCTATGTATGGTTTAACCAACTAGTCAATTGGCTTTGAATGATCAGTATTTGGAGTTAACTCCCTCCCATACTAAGAGTATGAGACTCACTGCTTTAACTGAGAAATTGGCAAACTTCCTATGTGGAAAACTCAACCTATTTTAGTATTTATTCTTTTTTTAATTATTATTATTTTTAACCTCACTGAAGTGTTTTGCTAAAAAAAAAGAGAGAGAGAGAGAAAATAAAATGGTATGTCAATAAGTATTCCTCTAAGCTTAGATATGTAAAAGAATTTAATTTTTGAGAAATGTTAGAATTTTATGTTTTATTAGGATTGATCTCTTTGTTTAGGTATTGTTTTCTCATACTTAGTAATTTTACAACTTTATGGTGAGGTACTAGACTAACTTTATAAACATTGACACAATGTTTATTAATAGTAGCAAGTAACAAATCTGTAAACTAAGAAGTGTCTAACCATGGAAAAATGGTAGCTTTCAAATGTCTATAAATGTTGACATATTAGAATTGTTATTGCTGTATTGGTAATTTCAATAAGTTGGCTTTAACTCATGTTGTCCTTACATAAAATGTTGCCCACTCTTATGTCATCTTCCTGATTGTTAGTATGTTTGATTTAGAAAGTAACAAAACATGTTTGCACAGACACATTTGCTTAAATTCAAGGTCTTCTGTGCCACAGATCACAAAAGGAAATCTCCCATCCTTTCCCTAAGAGAATCTCACGCCAATTTTCTTCACCTAATATTGTGAAGAGTCCAAATAAACCAACTCTTGGCTCTCACAGGTCATCAGGGTACCTGAGTAGATGTCTTTACATAGTTGTAAAGCAGGTGGGCATACAAAGAAAGAAAATGAAAAGTGTTCTGATTTCATCAGAAAAAAATAAAGAGGTAGAAGAAAAGTAGGCACAGGGTTTCAGAAATAAATTTAATTTTTTCTTTCTCAAGGTAAGACAGTTCCCTATTGGGATTTTCAGTTGAGACTCTTACAAGAAATCTGGCGATGTCTCTAGAAACTGAAAAAGGGTGATTTTTGTTTGTTTGTTTTTTAAAATCCCTAAAGTTTTGGGGGGAGCTCTGGTAGCATAGTGGCTAAGACACTTGCCTGCTAACCAGATGGCTGGCAGTTCAAACCCACCAGCCACTCCTCGGAAGTAAGGTTGGGCAATCCTACTTCCATAGTGATACTGCCTCGGAAACCCAAGGAGGGGTCGCTATGAGTCGGGTTTGACTCGATGGCACATAACAACAACAACAACAACAAAGTTTTGGGACATCCAAAACCAAATTGCACAAATGGTTTCTTCCTTCCATGTAGCTATGAGGCTTATTTGAGTTTTTTTTTTTTTTCTGAAAATGGGGAACATCCCATAAGTCCCCAGAAGTAGACAGCAATTTTGAAATTAGCAAAGAAAATCAGGGATAATACCAGTGAAGGTGAATTTAGGTCTTGCTTGAACTGAATTTGAACTAGTTGACCTTTTAACGTCCCTCCAACTCATCTATGTTTCCATGTGATATTATATTGCAACTACTCTAGAGGATATTTATTTAAATTCACTGCCAATTAGGTCTTTGACTGGGAATTTTAATATCCTGAGATAGGATTAATCTGGACTGAAAAGTGTTCATCTTCACATCAACATGTTCACATACTTTTTAATCATAAGATTACTGTCACCTTTCTGATGTATTTCACACAAATTGAACTTAATCCACTTAATATCCCAAATGGGATAAAACAGTGATGAAAAAATCGTTTTCTAGTGTCACAGAACTGACTAGATGCTGGTTGATTTTAATTATGCACATGCTTATAATCTAAATAAAAAGAGAGAAAAGGAGACATGTGAAATTATGAAAGTCCAAATCCCCTGTTCATTTCATCATATTTAAATGTCTTCTTTGCAGAATATCCCTGGAGCTTTAAATGGGCCAAAATTTGACAGCTCACTTTCTTTAGTTACAAACAGTTGCATTCCTTAGAAACAGTGACAATCAATGAAAGAGAAAACATTCTCAGGAAGGAAGTAGCTGTCAATGATGGCTAGATTGGAAATTTTACTGATTCTGAGAGAGGTTTTGACTGTAAATGATGAACCCCCAGGAGCACTGTTTGCCTATTTTGGCTTTCCCTCTTTTAAGCAGATGATTGGATATTTATGATGCTATTCTACTATCTGGAGATATATTTAGTTATCATAACTTAGAGGGAGAAACTACTCATTGGCATCTAGTGAGAAAAGGTGAGTGATGCTTTTAAACATCTGAAAATGTACAGGACAATCCCCTTCACACACACACACACACACACACACACAAAGGGGAAAAAAGAAAGCAAGAAAATAACTGCCCCAATATGTCAATAGCGTCACGTTTGGGAAATCTATCATAGTCCTGCCTTGCAAATATCAGAACCTGTCTGTGACCTAAGAGCAATGCTTGTTTTATGATGTAGTAGAAAACCTCTGTTTTACCCTTGTTATAATTTGCTCCTTTAAATATGAGATAAACAAATAAATTAAATTCTCTTTAGAAGAAATAAACTTGTGTAATTAAAATACTGTCATCTTTTTCATTGATAAGAAATAAAATTGTGACTGATTTAGGCATGAAGTTCATGAAGGGAAATGGCTTGCTACTGTTGGGTAATAGTAATTTGCAGCCAAATCATTTCCAACCATGACTGTACATTATAAGTTACCTGAGATGCTTTTACAAAATACTGGTGTCAGTATCTCACCCTCCTGGAGATCTTAATTGATGTAATTGTCTGAGTTTGGGATTATATTTAGGTATATTTCAAAAATCATCAGGTAGTTGTAAGTTACAGTCCAGTTGAGAAAAACTAAGCCTAACCTGTCTACATCACTACTAAGGAACTCTGAGGGTGCAATATTAAAGCAGCTTACTGCTAGCTGAAAGGCTGATGGTTCAAACCCACTCAGCCACTCCACAAAAGAAAGACATGGTGATCTTCTCCTATAAAGACAACAGCTAAGAAAATCCTAGAGGTCTGTTCTACTGTGTCACATGGAGTTGCTATGAGTCAAAAACAGTCCCAACAGTACCAGCAACAACACACCACTAGCAGTGCAATAGGTTTAGACATTCACTTGGGGGTCCAGACTTATTTCAGTAATTACCTCAGTAAATAAAGCCATTTCAGAAATTCATCTTGGTGTGCTAATCTTATCCATTCCCTCTGGATGGCTAAAGGTTTGGAAGTGAACCCTAGGATCTCCTTGAAGTGTGTCAGTTCCCATTAAAGCCTGTCTGAAGGACTCCCGTAGAGAATTTAAGCTCTCAAAATTTAAAAGCAACTTTATGAATGCTAGGTGAATACATCATGCTAATGTCCCAGATGTGTATGTATCCTTTCTTTTCATTCTTATTTTTATACCATGTGAAAGAGGGACTGGAACCAGCTCAGCTCTTGCCTATGAGTTGCTATATTCAACAATACATTTTCACAGTGAGGATGGGATGAGTTTTAAACCAAAAATGAGCAAGGGCAAATATATTTTCAAGGGCTAATGATTTGTCTCTTCCCACTTACTCTTGTAACGGAAAGAATGGTGTTTTCCCTTTGCAATGTTTCTCTCCTTTCAAATGCTAGTCTCCAGGCAAAATTGTAGTAGTATACTTAGATATTTTCTCTATAGATTTAGAGGCCTCTGTGATAGAGGTTGTCTTAGTTTCCCAGTGCTGCTCTGGCAAAAACACCATAAGAAGGGGACTTTAAAAATAGAAATTTATTTTCTTATAATTTAGGAATCTAGAAATCTTAATTCAGACCATTGGCTGTAGGGAAAGGTTCTCTCTCTGTCCACTCTGTGGGGACATCCTTATCTCACTGTCTGTAGCCTAGAAGTTCAGTTTCTCAAGTTCCTTGGTAATCTCTATGTGACATCTACCATTTCTCCGTTGGTGCTTACTTGTTTCTGTGCCTAATCTACTCTTTTTATACCTTAGAAGTGATTAGGTTCATTACTGGTCAGATAGAGACTGGTGAAATCCCTGAGATAGGGCCCTGAGTCACCCTTAGGGCATGAAATTAGACTCACTCCCATGGCTCAACTCTCAGCCAAATAATAGGCCTTTGAGCTGAACAACTACACGAGGAAGATGCACTCTTTGGAACATTCAAACATGGGAGATCATAAGGGCAGCATTTGGACAGGTAGAAAGTTAAGCAGGCAGGAACACATAAGTAAGAAGGAAACGGCGAAGGGGTAACCACAGGGAAGAGGTGGGAGGAGAGCTGTTACATTAAGAGGATTGTAATCAGTGTTATGAAACAAAATGTATATGAACTGCTGAGTATAAAATGAATCTGCTTTGTAAAATTACACCCAAACCACAAAACTTAAAAAAAAAAAAAAAAAGATTAAGTTAAGACATACCCAATGTGAATGTGACTTCACTAATATAACAAAGAAACTTCTATTCTAAAATGGATTTCATTTACAGGTATAGGGGTTAGGATTTCAATACTTTTTTTGGTGGGGGTGGACAAAGTTCAATCAATAACAGATGTCTTCCTGGTATTGTGTGTGTACATGCTACTGGGAGGGGTACTGTAGGGGGCATTGGGTGAAGTGGGGCATGCTCAAAGGAGCCCTGGAGGCATAATGGTTAAGCACTCAACTGTTAACCAAAAGGACAGCAGTTGGAACCCATTCAGTGGCTCTGTGGGAGAAGAATCTGCCGATCTTGTAAAGATTACAGCCTAGAAACTTCTATGAGGCAATTTTTCTCTGTAATATGGGTTTCACTTAAAACTGATACTAACAACAATAGGATATGATCATGGTGATGGCACAAAACCAGGTTGCAGTGTAGTAAATTACTTTGTGTGGCTTTTCTACCCATAAGTCTTTGTAAACTCCAAGGTGGGATTTGCTATGAGCAACTGAGGAGCTCCTGATTGCTGAAGTTGTCCACCTGGAGTATTTCTGTTGGGAGTGGCACAAAACAATGTTCTGGGAGGTGCCCACTCTCTCTCAGGTGCTTAGAGTTCTGATGCTATGATTGGTTAGTTTGACCACCCTGCCGGGGCTCAAAAGGAGGCCTCCTAGAGGCAGAACTCTCTCTGACTGCTGGTTGAGGAAGACGTGCTGCTGAAAGAAACACACGCTCCTGAAAGAGACACGCGCTGCTGGGAAAGAGATGCAAGAGACGCGCATTGCTGAACGAGACACCGAGGGACCAGCACTGCTGGGAAAGAGACTGTGAGAGACTGTTGTCTGAGGGACGGTGGGTTGGGAGAGAGACTGAGCGTTCTTCCTGAACTTGAGTTGTAGCCTGGTGCTTCCCTAATAAACCCCGTAATCCGTGAGATCTGTGTGGCCACTGCAGCGAATTATCGAACCCAGGAGAGAGGTGGTGGGTGCTTTGGGAGGAATGGTTGGTGAAAGGGCTGGAGGGAGGCAGCATGTCTGGCCTTGCAGTAATAGGCCTTGGGTTACTGCTGGTAATCCTGTCTTTCTCTTGTGGGATTAGAGGAGGTCAGAACATGTGGCCTCCTTGCCCTTTTTGCACAGGTAGAGTTTTGTTCTTTTGTGACAGGTATCTAGATGTGTTAGGGGCTGACTTGACAGCAGCTAACAATAGCAACAAGGATTTGCTCAAGGAATTTGGCAAGTTCTTTCCACAAAGTCTGCCTTTCAATCTCATTGCTTTATAGTAAGTTCAGGTCCCTGTCCAATCCCACCCTGACCTGATAGTCCATTTCTTAAAATGCCTTAAAAGAAGGCAAAAGGAACTTGAATTAAGGGGGTAATTTTAAATGAGTTGACTTAAAATTCACATAAATATTATTACTGGGATTTAAAAAAAAAAAAATCTGTATTTACTGAAATTACATCTGTCAAAACCAAGAGCTATAGACAAACTTAATTTTTTGTGTGATAACAATTCTGGAAAAAGCCAAAGTATTCAATAAACATGGTTTTATTTGAGGCCTGATTTATGTCAAATGCAAAGATGGCATACACATCATCTATGAAATAATACAGGAGTATTAAGGACTCATAACAACTTCATAGAATATGACTAGTCATTTAAGATATACTAGTGGAGCTATCAGGAGCTCTGGTAGCATAGTGCCTAAGGCACTTGACTGCTAACCAGAAGGCTGGCGGTTCAAACCCACCAGCCACTCCTCAGAAGGAAGGTTGGGCAATCCTACTTCCGTAGTGATACTGCCTCGGAAACCCAAGGAGGGGTCGCTATGAGTTGGGGGCGACTCGACGGCAAATAACAACAACAACAACAGTGGAGCTATCAGGTCATCTCAGGGTAGATTGAGAGTTGAGAAAGATAATAGAACATAACTAATGAGAGTATGCTGTTCTCTAATGGCCAGCTGACTTTCTTACCAATATATCTAATTACTTTTAAGACAATGGTCATTAAAAGCCTTAAGAGAAATGGAATTATAAGAGGAATGCTATATTAATAGAAGTATATCAGGAACTTCTATTCCTTCAACTAACTGTACAAGTTATGATATACAGAACATTAGCTAGAAGGGTCAGTCAACAGAACATAAAATTGAAAAGACCAAAGGATCTAAGAAAATGCTGTTTTATACCACTAATTTATCTCTTATAACTTCAGAAGAGAGAAATGATTGTCTCAGCTTATTCTCAAGACATAGAGAAAAAAGGACATACAGCTTCTAATCATAACCTCATCAGCTGGTGAACTTTTAGACATGATGAATGTGGATTCTTTCTGTTTCTTATTTGCAAATATCTGCCAGTGGACAGATGAGAGCACTAGAAAATCACTATAACTATGAGAGAACACTATGATCAACCATAAAAAGTCAAAGTTTCTGAGTCAGACAGATCTAAGTTTAAACAATGATTCTCATACTTCCTAGCTATTATGTCTGTCAAGTTTTTTTAACCTCTCTGAACACCAAACTCCTCACCTGGAGATAAGAATAATTGGACACCCACTACACCATGTTTCTGTGAGAATTATAGACAAGGCACCTGGCACAAAGCTGACCACAGAGTAGGCTGCTATGATTCCCACTCCATTCTTCTTTTGCCCCAAAATTCCATTTCTTTTACCTTCAACTAAGAGTCTCTTCCAGGGTTCTTCATGTGCTCAGCTCCCTCCTGTAACAGAATCTCAGTCTGGCCATGCAGAAGTAGAATTGGCCAAATGACCAAATAAGGAGTAAGAATAATAATTGGGGAAAAAGGAAAGTAAGTATTGGTTCATTGGGATAAGGAAAAATAAGAGGGTTGATGGAAGCCTCAGATTATGGTACTAAAACTGTATCCATATTTGTTCTTCAGATTTCTTTACTTACAGCACCATAGAACATTTCCATAGTTCTTGGAAACTATGAAGAATTCCAGTTTTGAAGAGGAAAATAATATTGTATCTTAGATAATTTTGTTCTTACAATTTCTTTTTGAATTCCTCTAACTAAATTTTACTTTTTAAATTTATGTTACAATATTATATGATGTTTTACAAGAAGCATCTCTGCTAAAAGGTAAAAAAAAAAACTCTCCTCTGTGGTTGATCAAATTTGAGAGGATTGCACTTCCATACTTTGCTAAATGCCAAGCTTGGTTTCTTAATTGGTAAAATTAGGAGAAAATACCTCCTCAAAGGATTGCTGTAAGAATTAAATGAAACATTTAAGGGTATGTAAAGCCTGGCATCTTGGATGTGTTCAATATATGTTTTATTTACTTCCAACATAAGTTTTTTGCTAACTGTAAATATATTGAAGAAAAAATAAGGGAAAATACTAATGTTTCTTCATATCTGCAGTCCAGATTGCTGCTTTCTTTATCTCACAGATTTCTTCATACCTTACCACTTTCATTAACCTAAAAGGAAATCTCTAAGGAAGAGGTGAAGCTAAAACTTAGTACTTTTTTGCAAGTATAATATGCTTCAATATTTGGAATTTGCTTTCTCAAAATGTTCTGAGTAAGTAACTAAATATATGGTGGCCTATTAACACTTGCAAAAGGCAACCACTTTCAAAACTATAAAATCTTTCTAAATTATATCTACTTCGTGACAAGATGAAAAAATCTAGGTAAGCCTGGATTTTATCTTAAAACAAAACTATTTTCTGTCCTTTAACGTAAGTCTCATAGGAATACAAAGTAAAGTCAATTTAGGGGAGATGTACTTGAAAACCAGCTGAATCCAAGGCTTTGTGAGCAGGCAATACAGTCTCAACAGACCCCTGCCCCCATGGACTGTTATCAGTGTTTTAATACTTGGTGGGCATTGTACTCTGACTAGGGAGAGGGCTTGCCTTATACCAGGAGGCAAGTTTAATATTTTAAATGAATTCAGTGCCATATTTCTATGTGAGCACTCACAACCTAACTTTTATTCTGAGTTAAATAAGAGAAAGGCAGAGGCATTGTTGATAAGACAGTGGACTTACTGTTCAGATTATATAATGGCTCCCGGCTGAGTGGGAGAAAATGTGTCCGGTTCCTGAGCCCAGAAAAGATGAAGATCATCAAAAGCATTTCCAGATGCTCCACATAAACAAAAATGCATCAAGATGCAGGTACTATAAGTAAAGAGAGAGAAAAAAAAAGTAGGTGAATGTAAACGTCATTCCTTCACTTTTTTATTCATCTTGACATCTAAAGGTAGTCAATAATGGCCCATGCTTTTAGAAAGAACATTAATAGGGTTAAGTCCCTATAAGACTATAGAGCAGGATGGAATCTCTTCTACTTTTGTGTACAGTTCAAGTGCCAGAGTATTAAATTTAAATATAAAAATTAATGGGTTAACCACGAGAATAAGAAATTAGAATTTTTCCTTCATTTTTTTTTATTAGAAACAGACCCAGTACATTTTTTAATCAATAAACACATCTGAAAAAATCAGTCAAATTTTGCTTTTAGTATGAGCATACCTATTCCAAAAACTGTTCTATATTAATTAAAACTGCAAAATAATTATTTTACAGCGTTAAAATTACACACAAGAAAAGATCGAAAAATATCATGGCGCTGTGACTAAGCTAAACCATTGGTTTAAAATAGAAAGAAACAAAATCTCATATATGGTTCAGGTCTCAACAATCCATCTTTAAAGGATGTAGGAAGAAACTAGGGAAAATATACTAAATGTTCATAATTGCTGCCTTTGAATGGTGGTATCATAGTTGAAGTTTTTCAACTTCATATTTCTATTCCCATATTTTGTATAATTTTCATTTTATTTTTAAAAGTTTATACAAAAAATTAACATTCTTTCTATTAAATCATAATCTACAAATATTATATGCATAGTTCTATTTTTTTTAGAGATGGCATTCATATGCCAAGAATACTACAGTTTCTTCCTATCCTTTTCTTTTTCTGTGCTAAATTAACCTAATCATGACAGGATCTTTATTTCTTTGTAATCTCAATGAGAATATTATTTTGAAACAAGGAACTCCAATTTTTTCCCCCTACCCTAAAACAGTGTTTGTGCTATTTCTGGAATCCAAATTAGATGCCTTCACCAAACTAGTTTCAAAGGCTGTAGAAAAACAGCCTCAGTCAAGGCCCTAGAGAACGTAGTTCTGTTACTTTAAGAGTATCATTCCACCTCCCCCTCACACCCACATACTTGTCCTCTCTTTGCACAGCAAGTGCCAAGCAGTGACATCTACTATAGTTTCTAGGACACGATGGTCTCTGCTATACAGGGAAAAAAAGAGAGAGTGAGCGAAAGAAGGCGGGTGGCGAGGGAGAACAAGCACAAATCCAGCTATGTTCCCAGAGGATGAGTCACTTCCTCGCAATAATCCTGAGATGCTGTTTATGGCTGTTCTGCTGATATGAAACCCAGCTCCATTTCTCAGCAGAGCTGCAGGACGCAGCCTCCCCCCCGGCTGTCCATTAATCATGAGGGGCTGTTACCAAGTGTACACAGAGTGGGAGTTCTGCCTATGAGTGGCCTCTAGCTGTCTCCAGCTTAATGAAATGACCCTGTGTGAAAACTTGTTTTATGAGAGATTGGTTTATTTGTAACTAAACTACTTCCTCCATTATTTGATAAGCTCAAATATTTGCTACTGATAGTCTGAGAGTGTCACATTTATTATGCTATTTCAGTGGTTACCTAACTCCTTTGGAACTGATTCCATTAACCCTTTGAGGAATAGCACTAGGTTTGAATGGACCAACTTCTCTTTTCTTTCAGCAAAGCCAATACCATCCTTCAGGCAGTCAGCCTTAGTTTGGACCAACTATGACATGTGTTTCAAAGAAAAGCTGTTCTGTTCCAAAACAGGGTACAGATGACTCTTCTGAGGTTCTGGGAAGTTCTGACATCTCCATCCAAAGGCAGGGAAGGTATTCTTACATACAAACATAAATCTAAGATGTTATGCATGTATTTGTAGTTTTGAAATTATGAAGTTTAAACATATCATCATGACTTTCTATAACTTCTCACTCCCCCAATTATCATTTGTTCCAGACATGCTGTCTTTTAAATCATGTAGCATTCTGCATCTTGAAACTTTGTCTTTTGGAATCTGAACTCATTTGCATTTGGCAGACCTTGATTTCCTGCTTCTACAGAAGTGGGGGGGGGGGGTTGGTGAAAGCTTTTACAGTACTCCCTCAAAGGGCTCAAAGGGCTTTCTGAACATATAAAACTATGCTTCTAAGAGTTAAATGAACCAGAATGAGGCAGATTTCATTTGAAACAAGAAAGAAATAACAGGCTTTGTTACATACAACACATTTCTAAAACCTAAGTTGAAATCTCTCTCCTGACAAACAAACCCATGTTAGGACTGTTTTTCAGTTCTTTCCCTCTCTGATCAGCTACACAGGGCTCTCAGTAAATCTAGAAGAGGCTAAGGAAATAACCACTTAAGTGTGGCAAAATGTTCCAGCCTTGCAGAGATTTTCCCAAAATCATTAGACCCATGAAAACGCTTTCTATAGGCCAGGTCCACAGTTTCTTCATCACATTTTCCACAATTTTCCAGACATCTTTGCCTCCAAGTACTGTCCATGTGTATTTCCTAAGAGAGTAGTCACTTGCAGCTGAAAATGTAACTGAGTTTACTCTAATAAACCAGAGAGCTCCTTTGACTGGCAACCAGAAAAGAGAAAGAAAAAGAGTTTTTCTCCTAACTTGATTCAAGGAGCTCAGCATGTAAGCATCCACCTTTACTAACCTCTCAGAAAAGGATCAAGATTTCTGGCATCTACACCCTGAGAGCATTCACAGTGGAAAATGTGGAAGGAAGGGGATCCAACTGAATCTGCTGCACCATGATTGTGAATGGTGAGGGGGTGACGGGCATGTATTCCACCTCCGGTCTCTTGTTAGGCCAATTTCTCAGCAGGTGGCCTCCCTGTGTCACTGCCCCAACAGCCAATCAGTAGAACAAAGGCAGATCCTGAGTGATGGCCTGAATTGTCATCTGCAGTGGTTTGGTGTTCAGAAACAGTCAACTAATGTGTTGAATAGACTTTTTTTAGTCCTGCCATCACTTTGCTGCATCTTGCTTTGTTTATTTCTTTGTTTAGTAACTTGATCTTTGCAAATTTTGCATGGTCTTCAGTGAGGTGAAGTGATGAAGGGATGGAAAAGGAGTAGAATTGGGTTCAAACACCTAGGTTTTAGTTGTAACTTCAACCTTTACTAGAAACATGACCTCCGGAAGGTCATTTAATTTCCTTGGGTCCTGGTTTCCTCTTCTTTGAAAAGAGTATGGCCTCATCTACCTTAAAGCTTATTCTGAAAATTAAATGAGATGATTTGAATAATAAACCAAAAACCAAACCCATTACCGTCAAGTCGATTGTGACTCATAGCGACCCCTCCTTGGGTTTCAGAGACAGTATCTTTACAGAAGTAGATTGTTCAGTCTGTAATCTTATAAACTGCAGAGCACTGTACAAAAGTTTGTTGCTGTAGACTGAACGAAGAAAACATTAATTCAGCTCATCTCTTTTCCCTTCACAAAATAGAAAGAAAATACAAATGAGAATTTGAGTTTTTAGCCTTCATCAATTCTGAATTATTAACTGGGAAAATAGATTTTTCATGTCATTTTTTGTCACGTAACTACACAAGATGTTTTGTTTTTAAAGAGTGAGAGAGAAAGAATGCGGTGGACAACAAAACATTTATTTGTATGTACACCCATAAAATATCAATACATTAAATTACCTTGGATGAATTCTTCAAAAACTGTGTACCATCCTTATGCAATAAATCAATTTTCAATGTAACCTTTAAATATACTTCTATATTAAAAGCATAGGATTGCTATCTTCTCCTCAGCCAGTAAGTGACAGGTTCCAGAATAGAAGACTAATCAAGAATAAAATATCTAGAATATGGGAGGAAAAAAAAAAAGTTTTCCTAGCCAGGATCTCTGGAACTAACTCTATTCTGACTTACAGCAACCCCTCCTTGGGTTTTAGAGGCAGTATGTTTATGGAAGTATATTGCCCAGTCATCCTACCAAGGAGTGGCTGTTGGGTTTGAAGTGCTAGCCCAGAGAGAAGAGTCATTTACTCTCCTCCCAAAATCATGTCCTTTATTTTACACTCTACTTTTTGCAATTCTCTTTTGTTACCCATTCCACCATATTATTTTTTGTAACTCAACATACCAAGTCAGTTTAATCACACACCCAACGTTTACCAGGCTGCCAAAACCCTTGAGGGTATAAACTATATACAACTGTAGTTAATTTTTTGTACAAAGTCATATTACTCAGCTTGGTAGATCCTTCCAAAGGCTTCCACATTTTCCTTGACTTATTTTAGTTTGCTGTGTCTGATGTGATGTTTTTTGTTGTTACTTTTATACTTAGCTCTATAGTACATTTTCTTGAGATCTTGACTCTGTTTCTCTCTAGCTGTCTTTCTTTTCTAGTACACAATATCATAGAGAAATAGAATAATAGTTAAGATTTAGTATTAAATTTTACTGAATTTCCATACTGGCTATTTATTCTAAAGCTCTGCGACCTTGAATAGGTTATTTAATCTGAGCTTCAGGTTCTTTGTCTAAAATGGGAATAGCAATAACATTTGCAAAATGTTGTGACATCAAATGTAATAAGGAATGTAGAACATTTAGGCTGCTACAGGACACACCCTTTTCTTTCTTTTTTCCTGTCTGTAGCATGTATTCTTCTTCTATTGAGATGAAAAATCACCACATACATACTATGAAGAACAGTAGCAAATTTAATTTGGAAGATGAAATGGAAGATGTGAAGCACAGTTTATGCATACTTTGGGACTTTGGGGGCTGTATTTTCAGTTGCCATAGATTCACTTTTATTTTCTTCTGCTATTTCAGGAGAAATTTGAGAAACACAATTTATTAGTTGCAAGTGATAGAAATCTCAACTTAAACTAGCATTAAAAAGAGATGTAATGGTTCATGTTGCTGAAACATCCAGGAATGGAATTCAAGCATAAGCAATGACATATGCAAAATTTTAATAAGCTCCTATTATCCTTACTTTGGCCATTCCCTGGATGGTGCATATAGTTAAAGCACTCAGCTGCTAACAAAAGTTTTGAGGCTCAAATCCACCCAGAAGCACCTTGGAAGTAAGGCCTGGCAATCTATGGTCAAAAAAAAACAGCCATTGAAAATGCTGTGGATCCTAGTTCTACTTTGACACACACTGAGTGACCATGAATTGGAATTGACTCTAATGCAACTGAGTATCCTTACTTAAATACTTTCTCTTCAATTATTTTTCCATTCTGTACCAATTTCATCTCTCCTCTTTTTTTCTATTTCTTAGATTATATTTTCACTAAGAAACTCCCCTATGATCTTAGCAACTATGATTCCAAGGCAGCATCTTTTTCAAGTCTGATTCAAATGCCTAATGATCCTGCTTGCTCCATTTTTACCATGCTACCTCTAACTTTAAAAACACATGAGAATGCTGAAGAAAACCTTTATTTGATGGTACAGTCCATGCAGTGTTTATCTAGATGGCAGCTTAAGTCTCAATCTGAATGCATAAAATAAGGAATCAAGACTCTAACTTTTCTCTCCTTTTTGCTTTATCCATACATTAAGATCCAGGAAAAGTAAGCAAAAATTTAAAAAAAAAAAAAATCATTATCTTAACATCACTCCTGATCTAAAATATTCAGTGTGATTAACTTTACGTTTATTTTCATTTATTTCTATTTAGCCAACATTACCTGCTGGCTTCCTTACTTACAGGATGTGCGTTTTCCTTACTATAAGATGTGTTCCCAACAGTGTAAATTGTATCTCACTTATCTTTATATTTATTTCTAAACTTAGCACAGTATCTGGCATATAACAGGTGGTTGCAATATCAATACATTATATTTTATCCCAAAATCATAATGAAATATTTTTTATCAAATTTAATTACACATTTTCAAAGGTAATTCTCTAAGATATTCATTTCTTGTTTAAAATGTATAAAATACAATTTGAAGTGTAAAAATACAGCAATGTTTACTATATAGGGTAAGGTAGTAAATGTTTTTGACTTAGGAAAACACACTATGTTACAACTACTAAATTCTGTGGTAGTGTAAAAGAGCCATTTGAAAAAAAAAAAAAAAAATCACTGCCATCGAGTAGATTCCAACTCATAGTAATAGTGATCTCATAGGACAGAGTAGAACTGCCTCATAGGGTTTCCAAGGCTGTAAATCTTTACAGAAGTAGACTGTCTTACCTTTCTCCAGCAGAGTGGCTAGTGAGTTGGAACCATCAACCTTCTGGTTAGTAGCATAATGCTTTAACCACCTATGCTATCAGAGTTCTGTGAAAGAAACATAGCCAACACATAAACAAAAGAGTGCAGCTTTGCTCCAATAGAATTTTATTTACAAAAACAAATAGGTCAAACAAAACTTGAAATCATGAAATTTAAAAAAAACCACAATCTTATTGGTCTACTGGTCTACTAGGCACTAGAGATTCCCCTAGACTAAGCCCCGCCCCTCCCCCCACTTACCCTCAGGCCTGGAACTCAACTAGCTCCTGTGGCTTCCAGCCAAACAGACAGGCATATCAGGTGAACATTTACAGGAGATAGGTACACTCCTTAGAACAATCAACCACAGGAGATCAGAAGGTCAGTATTTGCACAAGGAGGTAGCTCAAGGGGCAGAAACGTATAGGAAAGAAGGACACAGGGAAAACATAACTACAAGGAGGAAGTGGTAAGAGAGGTGTTACATTAAGGGGACTGGAATCAATGTCATGAAACAAAATATGTAAGAACTAATGTATGGAAAATGAATTTGCTCTGTAAACTTTCATCCAAACCACAATAAAAAATAAAATTAAAAAAAAAGGGGGGCCAAATTTGGCCCAAGGGCCGGAGTTTGCCAACCAAAACCAAGCAAAAGGTATGCAAGGTAAACTTATATTTTGGGGGTGAGCAACCACACAGTGAGCCCAGGCAGCCCAATACTTAAGTGTAGGTTACTAACTGAAAAGCTGACAGTTCAAATACACCCAGTAGCTTCACAGGAAAAAGACCTGATGATCTGTTACCGTAAAGATCACAGCCTAGAAAATGAGACAGCTCTACTCTGTCATATGGGGGTCATTTTGAGTCACAATTAACTTGATACCACAACAATAACAACAACCATGAAGGATACACCAAAAATAAGATGTTTCCTAGGACATGAGAGTTTCAGTTTTTTAAAAAAAGAATCATAGGCAAACCAGGGTGAATTAATCATCCTGCTTTTCCTAGATTCTCACAAGTCATTCATTAATTACTTCATGAACTTAACACTAATTCCCCGACATATTAAACCAATATTTAAACTTTCAAATTAAAACAAAGCCTTTGCAATGTTCTGCTATTATCTGACAATCACATAGCACGCTATTTTGGAACTAACTTTAAAAGGCATTGCTTCTACTTTATTATTATTATTTTTAATTTGGACATATTTAAAAGAAACATAACCATAAAATAGTATAATAAGGTATTACTCAAAGAAAAAGACAGACTATAACAATATAAACATTTTCTCAACTTACGTCACGGACAAGTTCTTCACTTAATCTGTTCCACTAACACATATTTTATTCTGGCAATAAATGATTTCGTCCTGTAATAAAAATTCCAAATTAGACTTCTTTATAGGCAAGAAATTTGAAGAGGTTGCCAAATATACTTAGGAAAATCCCAGTGACTTCATGATTCAACATTTGTATTGAAAATTAGAAGGTGAGAAAATTGAAAGGAAAAAAAAAATCATTAGTAAAGATTAAAAACAAATGATGCATTTTTTAAAGAAACATTTTTTCAAGAAACATTTTTTCAGAGAAACAAGTAACATGGCCTAATTATAGGCCTGGCAACCACAATTAAGGCAGAAAAGGAATAATGGCAGATAGAGAAGTGAAGAAGACCATGTTTCCATTTAAATATCAATTTCATTTAGCATCATTAAAATTAGCTCTTTCCTGCTACAAATTCTTTTAGTTTTTAAGTCACTATTCAATAAAAAGGGAAACAATATGAGAGTCTACATATAAAAATTAAATGGGATTGTACATGGCAATGTACTTAACATAAAATTTTAAATAATGTTCACACACAAACGTGAATAATATTTTTACTTGGAAATTGGAAGAGAGGCTTGAGGTTCAACAGTAAGAAGAAGAAGAAATTCACACATTTCTCTTTTTTTCTCTGTGCAGTTTGAGAGCTTTCAGAGTGCTTCTGAAAAAATAATTGCCCTTTTAGGATAATTTTAAGATTTGGACTAGAAATGGGCCCGACTTTCAATCCCAGGATTGATACAGCTAGAGAGGTAACGTACTGGAATGTCTTGAGAACGGAATTACTTCTAAGTAAAAGTTTGTTTAGCTGATTATTAACCTAGAACATATTTTGTTTTACTGCTTTCAATTTTGTTGCATATTTTACTAAAACACCAGGGGAGAACTAGACTTTTCCTTCAGTAATTGTGTAATAGACTCAAAAGAATCTTTACACTGAACAACACTTTTATTTTACATCATTGCATATGTTGAATAGATTTTTTTTAAATGGCAGTGCTGTGGATAAAACGATGCTTTGGGTGTGCATTAAATCAGAGCAAGAGGGCTTGGTTTTGGGTTTTTTTTTTTGTTTTTTTTTTTTGTATTTAGAAGTTTAATTGCATTCATTTGTAATCCAGTAGAGGAAGTAAACAGCATACTAGTAACATTCATCAATGGGAATAGGGTGAAAAGTGATTTCAATAGAGTCTGGCTGCGTGAGCCTAATCAAATGAGGCTAGCAATGTTAATACTCTCTCCCATTCTCTAGGTAATAACAGTTCATTCATGTAAAACTTTATTATCATTTTACTAGGCATCCTTGTCAGAGGCCTAGTAACTTTAATTTAAAAGTCTTTGCCTGTGGAAAGAAAAAAAATGGAAATATAAAAACAGAGAGAGGGCATTTGTGGTCTGAACATGGTCCACTCAGTGAGTACATCCCCCTTCTCCTTTCTGGAGAAAATCCAAAAGCAACAAGGAGAATGGGAACCGAAAATGCAAACTCAATTTTCAGCAAAAGTAGGAGGGAGTTAAAATCTCCAGAGCCCAAAATAGGTGCAAGAATTGCCAAAAGCAATGGAGACTGAGCAGGGGAAAGCATGGGGGAGGAAGCGGAGAAAATGCCACAGAGTAAATTCCATAGCAGCAGGCAGAGGGCCAGCTGCTGCAGATATCAGAGAAAGAGCAAGCAAAATTGCAACTCTAAGCAAAGAGCCGTGTACTCTGCTTGTGAAATCTAGATCCCTCTTTGCAATATGATTGGGAAGCTCTGGCTGGCTGCAAAAAACAACCCTGGACCTGCATTAATTTTTAGACACAGATGAGAGAAGTCTATATGAAGAATTGCACACAAAACAGCCACATGTACAGGGAAGCAGTTTGTCTTAAGACAACAGGGTTCAAGATAGCCTTTGCACTGTGAACATTCTTATAACTGCCTATTATCTACTGACTGGGTAGAAATAGTAGCTGCATGCAGCAAAGTGCAGAAATCTAAGCCCCCTGGAACACAGCTCTGGCTCCTCCTGCATTTGTGAAACTCCTTTAAATACTTGCTCCAGAAAAATCCACCATTTTCTTTTTTTGTGTGATTGGGGTAAAGTTTTCAGAGCAAACTGGCTTTCCATTCAACAATCCATACCCATTCTGTTTTGTAACTTTTACTACAATCTCTACACTGTAACAACATTCTTCCCACTTCCTCCCTCTACCCACCCCTTCCCTTCTTTCTTCCTCATAACCACTCCCCCTCCCCCCCAATTTTCTTAGCTCTGTCTCTGGGCAAATGCTGTCCTCCTGATCTCATATGTGTGATTGTTTTAATGAGCACATACCCTTCTAATAATGTTGTCCAGGCTATAGGTCTATCTATCATTTGCCTGCCGGCTGAGTCACAGGGGTTAAGTTCAGTTCCTAGCTTGAAGGGTATCTAAGGACAAAAGTCTTGGGAGTTCCACCAGTCTTCATCAGATCAACAAGCCTCATCTTTTTAAAATTTTGAGTTTTGTTCCACATTTTCCCCCACTTTATCAGGTACTGCTTATTGTGATTCTTTTCAGAGCAGTCAGCAGTGGTAGCCAGATACCATCTAATTCTTCTGATTTTAAGGTCATGAAGGCTGGGTCCATTAATCCTTTGGTCTAATTGTTTTCTGCATCTTTTATTTTCTTCACTCTTCTTTTCTCCAGAAGGGGAGAGATGGATAGTTGCATCTTAAATGGCAGCTCACAGATTTTTGTTTTCAAATTGTGATTTGGGTGAAAGTTTACAGTAAATTCGTTTTCCACTGAGCAGTTCATACACATTTTATTTCATGACATTGATTACCATCCCCATAATGTATCATCTCTCTTCCCACTTCCTCCCTGTAGTTAACTTTTCCTATCTATGTCCATCTTTCATATGCATTCCTGCCCTCTGAGCTGTCTCCCTTTGCAAATACTTCCATTCTGATCTCCCTTGGTTGATTGTTCTAAGGATTGCACCTCCATGGTATAAATGTTCACCTTATAGGCCTGTCTATTGTTTGGCTGGAATCCATGAGAGTGAGTTCAATTGGAGGCCTGAAGCATGGCTAGGAGTCATATAGTCTACGGGTTTCACCAGTCTCTATCATACCAGCACACCTAGTTGTTTTTATGATTTTGAGTTTTGTTCCGCATTTTTCTGCCATTCTATCCAGGATCTTCTATTCTGATCCCTTTCCAAGTGGTTGACAGTGGCAGCCGAGCACCATCTAGTTCTGGTCTCAGGATCATGGAAGTTGAGGATCACATGATCCACTAGTCCCTTGGACTGATTTTTTCCATGTGTCATTGAAATTCATTCTTCTTTGCTCTGGTCAAGGAGAGATCAATTGTTGAATTTTAGATGGCCACTTGCAAGTTTTTAAGACCCCAGTTGCTATTCACCAAAGTAGGATGTCTTTGGGGACTGTGTTATTCCAGTTGACATTAGTGGTCCCCAAGACTATGGACCAGAGCCTCCATAGCTTCTGACTCATTCCCTCAAGGTGTCTGGTTATGACTAAGATGTTTTCATAACTTTGCCCTCTATATGCTGTGATACATTCATGGATATATTGCAACACATACAAATACATAGATAGAGATAGCCTTTGTTAAACCTATATATATTCATGGGTGTAGTCCCATTTGCTTTCCCACCCCAGTTCAGATTGAGTATCTATCTAAGCATCCACTCCTAAATCATTGTTATTACTATTATTGTAGGATTGTGTTTGTAATAGTATTTACCTTTGCTGTATTTAACTCTCATGCTCCTCCCTGTGCCTTACCTGTGCCTTGATCATTTTGTGCTGACCTCTCCCTTACTGTATATTGCCTTTTCCTTCACCCAAGTTAATACGTGTCTACCCTCTAGTTGGTGATTGTCCCTCCTGTCCCTTCCCATTCCTGGTAAAACTTCAAATAAGAATTATTTTTGTGTATAAATCTTTTCTTAACTTTTTAAAATAGTGGTCTCATATAATATTTGTCCTTTTGTGATTGACTAATCTCACTCAGCATAATATCCTCAAAGTTCATCCATGTTATAAGGTGTTTTGCAGATTCATTATTATTCTATAGCATTGCATAGTATTCCACTGTCCATATATACCACGGTTTGTTTATCCATTCATCCATCAATGGGTACTTAGTTTGTTTCCATCTTTTTGCTATTGTGAATAAAACTGTGATGAACATATTCATGTCATGGTTCTTATATCTCTAAGAAATATACCTAATAGTGGAATAGCTGGATCATAGGGCATTTCTATTTCCAACTTCTTGAGGAAACACCATAGTACTTTCCACAGTGGTTGTACCCAAATCCACCATTTTGTATAATGCACTAAAAAAGAAAAACAAGAATGGAATCTATAAAATGATAATATAAAGGGGGAAAAAGGAGAGAGAGGAAGTAAACAATAAAAAATAAATAGCAAAGAATATGTTCACAAGAGGCAGAATATAACAGTCATTAATACAGTGGAGTCTCAAAGCAGATTGCCTGGTTATACATATCTCTGGAATAATTTAATTCACATCTCAGTGCCTCATTTTTCTCAGTTTGTAAAATAAGAATAAAAATAATACCTATTTCATAAGCTTAAAATCTTGTGTTCCAGAAGAAATGAACTAATATTTGTAAAACATTTAAAATAGTGCCTAGCCCACAATAAGTATATATAACTATAAATTTGGGGGTGGGAAAGTTATGTCATAATGCACATTCCAATTAGACCAAACATTTATCTTACTTTTCAAAAATAATGGTGTAATTACTGCTATGAAGCAAGTCAACAAAGTAGAAATACTTCAGGAAAATGATGACGAGATAAGAGCAGGAAATAAAATTAGCAAGCTTTGCTAAGAAAAAGGGGAGAGAAAAAAATCACAAAAAATAAGGCAACATTGGGTAGACCACAAGGAAAAACACACACTGCCAAAAGTACAATAAGGTACATAAAGTATAGGAATGATTAAACAAAATAAATTTAAAATAAGGAAAAATGTAAAAAGAATCAGAGATAAAAGGAGGGCTGTAGGTGACAGGCAAAAGATAATCAACATATGTATTAAAGTTCCTTAATGAAAGCGTAAAACTAAAATTGTGCAACAGAATGGCCATTTCAAAAGGAAGAGAAGTTTCCCATAATTATAAAATGATTTGAATCTAGTAGTTAAAAGCGTGCACCATGTGTGTATTGGGAAAAATTTATTCAGTTGTCAACAGTGAGTCATATCCTTACATATAATAAATTTTGAAAATAAATCCTCTTTCGGATAGATAGAGAAAAGTATTAGGTCACTTGCAAGGGAAGAAGATAAAGCTGAATACAGATTTCTCCATAGTGCCATTCAGTATCATAAGAGCAACCCTGACAAAATCTTTAACAAAGAACAATAACGCAACACAAGGATTGTATACCCTGTTAAATTGCTATGCATGTACAAAGGTAACAAACTACATTTAGCATATATTACCTCAGGTAATATTTTCAATCTAGTAGAATCCACTATAGGAACGATGGGAAAGCTATGGAAAAAAAAACTAAGCGTGAGAATTGACTATGTTTACCTGTACAACTAAGACTAAAACTAAAACAAATGTAGACATTAAGGTGATGGAACAGAGGTAAATTGTGTGTACGTGTGTGTGTGCGCGCACATGCATGTGGTCTTATTAGTTAAAATATGGAGGGGAAAGGGAAACACAATGAAAAGTGAAGAATGCTGATTTCTCAACTACATTAATCAGTAATAAAAGAATATTACTTAAAGCTAACAAGTCAAGTAATGGAAGCATAATACTCTTTGATAAACAAAGGCAAACATTAAAACAATTAATTGATTAAAATTGGTTGGTGGTGTAGAAGGGGAGGAAAGGAAGAAAGATAGCAAAGTATATTATTTTCATTATTACTTATATTGGGAAGTAATAAATATTGTTTATCAAAATAAAAATTGAAGAGTATCATGTAGAGCAATAATTATGAAGACAATTTCTATGGAGTGTGTAAAATCCTCCCAAAATATAAGAAAAAAATATATACTCTTAAGAAATGAGGGAAAATAAAAAATCTTCCAATTTAGAGGTTTCTAAAAAGCAAATAAAACAGAAAATATGGAATAAAATAATGACAATCTAAGTTCAAACAATTTTTTGTATTAAACTGACTTATTACAATAAAATAAATAAGACTTTCATGTTGTGTCATAAAACAAAATTTAAGAAGTGTATGAAAAATAGAAAGATTTTTAGGTCTCTTTCTAAAACAAACAAAACAGAAATATAGAGTGAAGGAAGAAAGTCACAGAGAATGCCTATAGCAGAATACTTTTTATATGACACCATACCGCTTCAAGATACTTTCACTAAGTGGAATTTATAAAGAAAGGCAAGGGAATGATGGTCAAAAAGTCAGGATAGCAGCTAGCCGGAGGGGCTCAGAGGTGTCAATAAAATAAATAAATAAATAAATAAATAAAGCTGGCTTATTCTGAATTATTATGTAAAAGAGTATAATGATTTTGGGGAGAATATTTTTTTCTGCAAAAAAAATTGTTTTGTAAATACAGCTTTAGACTACAATACATTTTAAAAATTAGTGCTCATTTTGACAGGATGAGCATTTGTATTTGTGTTTTTATTAGTTTATTCCCCAGAAGAGATTAGATGCAGAGACCAAGAAAAGTGGTAAAGAGATGTGGGGATTGTAAGTCCAATGTATGTTAAGATCTCAGGAGTTGAGACTCCTGTCCTTACCAAAGACCAATCTGGAATGAATTATCAATGTGCCATCATGACATTATTCAAAATAGAATAAGCCAACTTATAACAATGATTGTTGCAGCACTACTAACAAAGCCAAAAGGTGGAAACAATATAAACGTTCATCAATGCAAGAGTGGATAAGCAAAATGTGGTAGACACATACAATGAAATACTGTGCCAGAAAGAGAAACAAAGACCTGATACATGTTACAACATGCATGAAACTTCAAGACACTATCCTGAGTAAAATAAGTCAATCACAAAAAGGACAAATATTGTATGATCTCATTTATATCAAGTGACAAGAACAGGCAAATGTATAGAGAACAGAGTTCATTAGTGGTTACCAGTGATAGGAAAGAGGGAGAAGGGCAGCCAATGTTTGGGAAGCAGTGAATTTCTGTTTATGTTGTTGGTATGTGCCATCAAGTCATCTCCGACTCGTAGCAACCTTATGCAAGACAGAAGGAAACACTGCCTGGTCCTATGCCTGTATCATGATCCCTACTATACCTGAGCCCATCGCTGGAACCATCATGCCAATTCATCTTGTTAAGGGCCTTTCATTGACCCTCCACTTTACCAAGCATGATATCCTTCTCCAGGGAATGGTCCCTTCTGACAACATGACCAAAGTAAGTGAGACAAAGTCTGGCCATTCTCACTTCCAAGGAGCATTCCAGCTGCACTTTCTCCAGAATAGATTTGTTAGTTCTTTTAGTAGTCCATGGTACTTTCAGCATTCTTCGCCAACACCACAACTCAGATACATCAACTCTTCTTTGGTCTTCCTTATTCACTGTCCAGCTCTCACATGCATATGAGGCGATTAAAAACACCATGGCTGGATTAGGCACATCTAAGTCTTCAAGGAGATGTCTTTGCTCTTCAGTACTTGAAAGAGTTTTTTTGCATCAGGTTTTCCCAATGCAATACATCTTTTGATGTCTTGACTGCTGCTTCCATTGGCATTGAATGTACAACCAACTAATATGAAGTCTTTCACAACTTCAACCTTTTCTTCATTTATCATAATACTGCTTATTGGTCCAGATTCATATATATATATTGAGATGTGATCCATAGTGCAGACTGTAGTCTTTAATCTTCATCAGTAAGTGTTTCAAGTCATCCTCACTTTGAGCAAGCAAAGTTGTGTTGTCTGCGCATCTCAGGTTGTTAAAGAGCCTTCCTCCAATCCTGATGCCAAGTTCTTCTTCATATAGCCAGCTTCTTGGATTATTTGCTCACCATACAGATTGAATAAGTATGATGAAAGGATACAACCCTGACACACTCCCTTCCTGATTTTAAACCGTGCAGTATCCCCTTGTTATGTTCGAATGACAGCCTCCTCGACTACGTACAGGTTCCTCATGAGTACCATTAAGTATTCTGGAATTCCCATTCTTCACAATGTTGTCCATAATTTGTTATGATCCACACAATCAAATAACTTTGCATAGTCCATAAAACACAAGTAAACATCTTTCTGGTATTCTTTGCTTTCAGCCAAGATCCATCTGACATCAGCTATGATATCCCTCATTCCATATCCACTTCTGAATCCAGCTTGCATTTCTGGAAGTTCTATGTAAATATAGTACTGCAACCATTCTTAAATTATCTTCAGTAAAATTTTACTTGGGTATGATATCAATGATATTGTTCGATAATTTCCACATTCTGTGGGATCACTTTTCTTTGGAATGGGTACAAATATGGATCTCTCAGTTGGCCAGGTAGCTGTCTTCCAAATCTCTTGGCATAGCCAAGTAAGTGCCCCCTGCAGGGCATCTATATGTTGAAACATATCAATGGGTATTCTGTCAGTTCCCAGAGCCTTATTTTTCGCCAATTCCTTTAGTGCAGCTTTGACTTCTTCCTTTAATACCATTGGTTCTTGATCACATGCCACATCCTGAAATGGATGATTATCTATCAATTCTTTTTGGTATGGTGACTCTTTGTATTCCAGCCATCTTCTTTTGATGTTTCCTGCATCATTAACATATTACCCAGGAAAGCTGTCAATACTGCATTTCAAGGCTTAATTTTTTTCCTTAGTTCTTTCAGCTTGAAAAATGCTAAGCGTGTTCTTCCCTTTTGGTTTTCTAATTCCAGGTCTTTGCACATTTCATTATAATAACTGACATTGCCTTCTCGAGCTGCTTTTAGAAATCTTCTGTTAAGCTCTTTGATCTTGTGATTTCTTCCATTTGTTTTAGCTACTTTACCTTCAAGGGCAAGTTTCAGACTCTCTTCTGACATCCATTGCTGTCTTTTCTTCCTTTCCTGTCTTTTTAATGACCTTTTGCCTTCTTCATGGATGATGTTCTAGATGTCATTCCACAATTCCTCTGGTTTTTGGTTATTGGTGTTCAGTGCATCAAATTTATTCTTTAGATGGGCTCTAAATTCAGGAGGGATATAATCAAGGTCATATTTTGCCTCTCGTGGACTTCTTTTAATTGTCTTTAACTTCAGCTTGCATATAAGTAGTTGATTGCTTGCTCCACAATCAGCTCCTGGCCTTGTTTTGGCTGAAGATTTTGAGCTTCTCCATCACCTCTTGACACAGGTGTAGTCAATCTGATTCCTGTGTACTCCTTCTGGTGACGTTCACATGTGTAGTCACCGTTTGTGTTGCTGAAAAAACATATTTGCAATGATTAAGTAGGTCTTGCAAAATTCTGTCATGTGACCTCCAGTGTCTTTTCTATCACCAAGGCCATATTCTCCAACTACCAGTGATTCTTCTTTGTTTCCAACTTTTGCATTCCAATCACCAGTAATAATCAGCACATGCCGATTGCATGTTCAGTCAACTTCAGACTGCAGAAGTCGGTAAAAATCTTCAATTTCCTCATCTTTGGCTTTGGTGGTTGGTGCATAAATTTGAATGATAGTAATATTAACTTGTCTTCTTTGTAGGTGTATGAATATTATCCTATCACTAACAGCATTGTACTTCAGGATAGATCTTTATACATTCTCTGTGATGATGAATGCCATACCACTCTTCTTCAATTTGTGATCCCTGCATAGTAGATAGTCTTATTCAAAATGGTCAAAAACAGTCCATTTCAGCTCACTAGTGCCTAGGATATAGATCTTCATGCATTCCATTTCATTTTTGACAACTTCCAATTTTCCTAGTTCAGACTTCATCCATTCTATGTTCTGATTATTAATGGCTGTTTGCAGCTGTTTCTTCTCATCCTGAGACATGCCACATCAGCAAATGGGGTCCTGAAAGCTTTTCTCCATCCACATCATTAAGGTTGGCTCTACTCTGAGAAGGCAGCTCTTCTCCAGTCATATTTTGACTCTCATGTCTTCCAACCTGAGGAGCTCATCTTCCAGCACTATATCACACAGTGTCTTAGAGCTATTCATAAAGTTTTCCAGTAACAAATCAGACAGTCTTTCACTGGTATTCATAAGGTTTTCACTTGCCAATTCTTTGAGAATCTTCCTTCTTCTGAGTCTGTCTTAGTCTGGAAGCATCACTGTAACCTGTCCACCATGGGTAACCCTCCTGGCATTTAAAACACCAGTGACATAGCCTTCAGCCTCATAGTAACACTCAAGCCACCACAGTATGACAAACTGACAGACAAGTTTGTCTGCCTTAACTGTTCCAAACTGCTGTGCTCATTTCTGTTTGGTGATGGAAATCTATCATCATTTAAGGGTAATAGTTGCACAACTAATTAATATAATTGGTATCAGTCAGGAAAATATTGAACTGGCAAATATTGTGCTATATATATTTTTACCAAAAAGTGTGTGTGGGGGGGAGCTGTTGAGGCTGCTTATGCATAACCAAACACCTCACAGGATTTGTTTTCTTGGTTTGGAGATTCCTAGAGACATGATTCCTAGAGACATGAAAATTGATTAGACTAATATTGTGATACTCAAAGAGTTGATATCTTGACTACAGAGCCAGACACACATAAGGGCTTCCTCTTGGGCATGATAAACTGACTTGATTGACATCACAGTGGAATGAGGGCTCAGGAAAAGGACGCCTAGAGATGACCTCAGTGGAGGGGCTAAGTATTTTGGAGTCTAACAGCAACTGAAGGAGGCATCATGTTATACGTTTCCTTTCTGTTTACCTCAAGCTTTTAGTGGTGGTGTTAATATTGTAACACTGTCTCATCTAATGCTGCAATAATTATGGAAAGTAATCCTGCCCAAATTTGGGATTATGTGGTCCAGAGAAGAAGTGCAGAGTATGAGAGAAACTTGGCCTGAACATGGCAGGAAAACAATTGAGTTAACGCCAAGTAATGGAGGCCTCAAATTATTGCAACCCTGTATGTGCCAGACCAGAACTATGTTCTATAGGGTTTCTTTCTTTCTTTCTTTCACCTATCTGATGTAATTGGTCACATTGTAGGCCTATTGTTTGACTGGAAGCCAGGGGAGTGACTTCAATTCTAGGCCCAAAAAGTGACTAGCGGCCATAGTCTCTGGGGTTTCACCGACTCTATCAGATCAGTAAGTATTTTTTTATGATTTTGAGTTTTGTTCCACATTTTATTTATCACTCTATCCAAGATCTCTTATTTTTATCCCTTTTCAAGTAGTTGACAGTAGCTGTGTACTATCTAGCTCTTCTGGTCTCAGGGTTATGTAGGCTGAGATTCTGGTGGTCCACTAGTCCTCTGGATTAATTATTTCCATGTATCTTTGATTTTCTTCATTCTTCTTTGCTCTGGATGTGGAGAAACCAATTGTTGCATCTTAGATGGCTCCTTGCAAGCTTTTAAGACCTCAGACACTAGTCACCAAAGTAGGATGTAGAATATTTTTGTGTAGTATGTTGTGCCAACTAAGCCTGATGTCCCCCGTGACCATGATCCTAAGTCCACGGGCAGCAGCTGAACTTTTTATTGTTATACCACCATGGTTTCTTTTTCATCTTAAATATTAGAGTGTATACACCTACTGCTCACTTATCAACTGTCTCGTTATCTGACATTTTACATTTACAATAATAGTAAAACATAGACTCTCTAACCATTTAGGTGGCATAGTGCCTAAGGCATTTGACTGCTAACAAGAAAGCTGGAGGTTCAACCCACCAGCCATTCCTCGGAAGGAAGATTGGGCAATCAACTTCTATAGTGTTACTGCCTCGGAAACCCAAGGAGAGGTCATTATGAATTGGATTGGACTGGACGACAGTGAGTTTGACATTTTTTGGAACCATTTTGTGCATTAACAAGGTGGTTGGCATGGCAGTAATTGCTGCGGAGTACGCCCTCTCTCAAGAAAAGCTTCCACGTGGCCTCCAAGAAGCTGCACTGTGCTGCCCTGCACTCTCCTCTACCTCCTGCTGGTGGAAGTGCTGCATCTAGTTGTTTCAGGGAACCAAGCTTCCCTGTAGCAATGACCTTTGGACAGACCTGAAGGCAGCACCAGGCCAGCAATCACCTGTTCTGGGTTCCTTGCTTCTATGTGGCTTGAGGCTCTGTAGCTCAAAGTTGCTGTGGGGTTGGAAGGGATGAAAGAAGGAGGCCTTGGAGAGGGTGTTGGAATAAATGCGACTGAATATAATGGCATCCCAAAGTGAGGCAAAGTGGGCCTGAAGCCGCTGCCTCATTGGGCCAGGTGCATAGCCAGGCTTACCATGCCCTTGCAGGAATCCCCAAACCTCAGTGATTTGCTATTCCTGGAAGAAAGAGCAGGCTCTGGGATCAGGAACACAGGGCATGCCGGAGTGGGAGTGGAGTCTTGGAGGAGGCTCTGCAAGAGAATGTGGGACCTAGCACAGAAGGAAAGTGAAGTGATTAAGCCATGGGCCCTTCAGTCACACAGCCCAGCTTTATCCAGCTTTGTCTCCTCCAAACCTCCTTCTCCACAGAGGAATAATCTATAGCTGGACTCATTCTTAGTAATGAGTGCATCAGTAAATCTTAGTTGTTATTATTTCTATGACCATATGTTTTAAATAAAAAATGGATGGTCTGAAAACAGAAAAAAAAAAGTCTCTATTTTCATATAACACTAATTTTTACATAACGACTTGGTCTTTGGAAATTCACCATGTCAGTAAGTGAAGAGTAGGTGTATTGTATGCCAAAGGTTATTTGGGTGGAAGAAACTGTAGATTGATCCTTTACATTTTAATTACAGCTGTTAATATACTGAGAGTACCAAGAATTTGTGAAGAGTTTCAGTTTCATTCCAGTTTCTAATTTCATTTTTGTTCATACTGACTATTATAAACTATACACTGACAAAGATTTTGCTGGTATTGTTTTCTTTAGGGGAAAGAGTTGAGTAAATTTTTTGAAAATTAATGAGTAGACTATGGAGTAACAAGAAGAGATACGTAGAGGTGGAATACTTCAGGCAAGATTTTAGTGCTGTGGTTGGGGGTAGGTTTGAGGCCAGCTGTACAATATAACAACCAGGACCAGGACTCAGAAAAGTGATGTATTGCTTGTACCAGGCAGAAGGTCTAGTTGTGCAGTCGATGATAAGCGGTCTTCTCTCCTGCCTTTCATTCTGCTGCCAATGATAAAATATTTCCCTGATGTTAAATACTGAGATGAATCTAATTCAATCATGGCTAAAGAATATTACCAGAAGACAGATAACAATTTACAAGACCAATAATATGGTTTCTCAAGAAAAATAGTTCTTAAAGGAAAAATAGAATATGCATAATATTTCCAGGAATCATGGATGCTGAGTGAGAGATGTAACTTAAGCCCCAAACTGAAATGCATCATTTATTAGAACTCATTCTTTGATCTTCAAACCCCAAATTTCAAATTTACTAAGATATTCCAGGAATATTTTAACCACAAATTCAAAATGTTTTGTCAATATTTTCTCAATACATTTTGTAAAAATCTTTTGAGGGAAGGAGAAAGATTTCATGTCGGTTTTACAGTTGTGGAAATACCATGTAAAAAGCCATAGGGAGCTGGCCTGGGTCACCAGGATACATAGTTTAGGGTTGTATTCACTTTAATTGTAGCTGACCAGTTTGAGAAGTTTCTGAGTACTTTCTATACAAGCAGCAACCAGCCTTTTATAGGATCTGCTACTTGGAGTTCGGATGAATACACAGGATTTCAGATGGACTGTGGAAAACTTGTGACTAAAACTTTCTATTGCCTATGCCAAAAAAAAAAAAAAAAAAGTAATAAAAAATTATACACACACACACATATAGGAGCTCTGGTGGCATTGTGCGTAAGGCATTTGACTGCTAACCAGAAGGCTGGTGGTTCAAACCCAGCAGCCACTCCTCAGAAGGAAGATTGGGCAATCTACTTCTGTAGAGATATCTCCTCAGAAACTCAAGGAGGGGTCAAGTGTACCCAACAGCAATGTTTTTTTTTTTTTTTTTTTTTTTTAGCAATGCTCTCAGCTGTTAACCAAAAAATTAGAGGTTCAATCCTACCAGTTGCTATATGGGAGAAAAATGTGGCAGCTGGATTCTATAAAGATTTTAGCCTTGGAAATTCTATATGGAGTTCTACTTTGTTGTATAGGATCTATATGAATCAGAATTGGCTCAACAGCAACATTTTTGTTTGTTTGTTTAGCATTTAGTTTGCATGTCCATAAAATGACTTGCTTAAACATTTGCATTCCTTATATTACACAGATTCTATTTTTAATCGAAATAGAGTATATATTTACTGATATAATTATATACGGTGCAGTGATTGGTAGAATGTCTTTTACGTAGAAACTTCAAGTATATTTAAAATTGTTGTTGTTATGTGCCATCGAGTCGGCCTTGCCTCATAGTGACTCCTCCTTGGGTTTCCAAGGCAGTATCATTACAGAAGTAAGTTGCCCATCCTGCCTTCCAAGGAGTGGCTGGTGGGTTTGAACCGCCAGCCTTCTGGTTAGCAGTCAAGTGCCTTAGGCACTATGCAGGAAGCAGCAGCCAGGGCCCATGGCTGGAACAGGTAAGCAGGAGTGAGACACCAGGTGGGAAGTGGCAGCCTGTCAACAGCCAGAACAGAAAAAAGGGAGAGCCCCCAGGCAGGAAGCTAAGGGAGACAAACTTCTCTGTCAGTTTGTCATACTTTGATGGCTTGTGTGTTGCTGTGAGGCTGGAGGCTATCCCATCAGTGTTTTAAAAGTCAGCAGGGTTACCTAAGGTAGATGGGTTTCAGTGCAGTTTCTAGACTGACACAGACTTGGAAGAAAGAAGAGGGCATCCACTTCTCAAAGAATTGGCCACTGTAAACCTTATGAATAGCAGTGAAACACTGTCTGATATATTACTGGACAACTTTATGAATAGCCCTGAAACATTGTCTGATACAGTGCCAGAAGATGAGTCCCTCAGGTTGGAAGGCACTCAGATGCAACTAGGAAAGAGCTGCCTCATCAGAGTACAGCTGATCTTAATGATATGGATACAACAGAGCTTTCAGAACCTCCATTTGTTGATGTGACACCACTCAAATTGAGGAGAAACAGCTGCAAACATCCATTAATAATCAGAATATAGAACGTATGAAGTATGAATCTAGGAAAACTGGAAGTTTTCAAAAAGGGAATGCAATGCATAAAGATTGATATCCTAGGCACTGGAGAGCTAAAATGGACTGATTTTGGCTATTTTGAATCAGACAACCATATAGTCTACTATACTGGGAAAGACAAATTGAAGAGGAATGGCATGGCATTCATCATCACAAAGAAAGTTTCAAGATCTGTCCTGAAGTACAATGCTGTCAATGATAGGATAATATCTATATCCCTACAAGGAAGGCCACTTACTACTATTATTCAAATTTATGCACCATCTACCAAAACTAAAGATGAGGAAATTGAAGATTTTTACCAACTTCTGCACTCTGAAATTAACCAAACATGCAATCAAATGTTCTGATTATAACTGGTGATTGGAATGCAAAAGTTGAAAACAAAGAAGAATCACCAGTAGTTGGAAAATATGGCCTTGGTGATAGAAACAACACTGGAGATCACACGATAGAATTTTGCAAGACCAATGACTTATTCATTGCAAATAACTTTTTCAACAAAACAGACAATGGCTATACACGTGGACTTCACCAGACGAAGTACATAGGAATGAGATTGACTACATCTGCGGCAAGAAGCGATGAAAAAGCTCAGTATCTTCAGCCAAAACAAGGCCAGGAGCTGGTTGTGGAGCACACCATCAACTGCTCATCTGTAAGTTCAACTTGAAGTTGAAGACAATTAAAACAAGTCCACAAGAGCCAAAATACGACCTTGAATATATCCCTCTGAAATTTAGAGACCATCTAAAGAAGAGATTTGATGCATTGAACACCAATGACAGAAAACCAGAGCAATTGTGGGATGACGTCAAGAATATTATCCATGAAGAAAGCAAAGGGTTATTATAAAGACAGGAAAGGAAGAAAAAACCAAAATGGATATCACAAGAGACTCTGAAACTTGCCTTTGCACAGAGTGGCTAAAGCAAATGGAAGAAATGACAAGATAAAAGAGCTGAACATAAAATTTCAGAGGGCACCTAGAAAAGACAAAGTCAATTATTATAATGAAATGTGCAAAGATCTGAGTTAGAAATCCAAAAGGGAAGAACATGCTTATCATTTCTCAAGCTGAAAGAACTGAAGAAAAAAACGTAAGCCTCAAGTTGCAACGTTGAAAGATTCTATGGATAAAATATTGAATGGTGCAGGAAACATCCAAAGAAATCAGAATCATTGTACCAAAAAGATTTGTCTATGTTCATTCATTTCAGGAGGTGGCCTATGATCAATAACCAATGGTATTGAAGGAAGAAGTCAAACCTGCACTGAAGGAATAGCTGAAGAACAAAGCTCCAGAAATTGACAGAGTACCCATTGAGATATTTCAACAAACAGATGTCATGCTGGAGGTACTCACTCGTCAATGCCAAGAGACTTGGAAGACTGCTGGCCAACTGACTGAAAGAGATCCATATTTGTACTCATTCCAAAGAAAGGTGATCCCACAGAATGTGGAAATTATCAAACAACATCATTGATACTACATGCAAGTAAAATGTTACTGAAGATAATTCAAAAACGGTTGTAGCAGTATATTGACAAAACTTCCAGAAATGCAAGCTGGATTCAAAAGAGAACATCAAACAAGGGATATCATATTGCTGATGCCAGATGGATCTTTGCTCAAAGCAAAGAATACCAGAAAGATGTTTACTTGTGTTTTATTGACTATGGAAAAACATTCACTTGTGTGGATCATAACAAATTGTGGACAACATTGAGAAGAATGGGAATCCCAGAACTCTTGATTGTACTCACGTGGAATGTGTACATAGATGAGGAGGCTATCATTTGAACAGAACAAGGGGACACTGTGTAGTTTAAAATCAGGAAGAGATTGCATCAGGGTTGTATCTTTTCACCATACTTGTTCAGTCTCTACACTGAGCAAATAATCTGAGAAGCTGGACAATATGAAGAAGAGCATGACATCAGGATTGGAGGAAGAATCATAAACAACCTGCGATATGCTAACGACACAACTTTGGTTGCTGAAAGTGAGGATGACTTGAGGCACTTACTGATGAAGATTGAAGAACACAGTCTACAGTATGGATTACACTTCATTATATAGAAAACAAAAATCTTCACAACTGGACCAATAAGCAACATCACAATAAATGGAGAAAAGATTGAAGTTGTCAAAGACTTCATACTTGGTTCTACAATCAATGCCAATTGAAGCAGCAGTCAAGACATCAGATGATGTATAGCACTGAGAAAATCTGCTGCAAAAGACCTCTTTCAAGTGCTGAAGACCAAAGATACCTCCTTGGGGACTAAGGCATGCCTGACACAAGCCATGATATTTTCAATCACCTTGTGTACCTGTGAGAGCTGTACAATGAATAAGGAAGACCAAAGAAGAGTCAGTCTTCTCAAAACATACTTTTGAGTTGTGGTGCTGGTGAAGAATGCTGAAAATATCATGGACTGCAAAAAGAACTAACAAATCTGTCCTGGAGGAAGTGCAGCTGGAATGCTCCTTGGAAGTGAGAATGGCCAGACTTCATCTCACCTACTTTGGTTATGTTGTAAGAGACCATTCCCTGGAGAAGGATATCATGCTTGGTAAAAAAGAAAGTCAATGAACGAGGGGAAGGCCCTCAACAAGATGGATTGACACAGTGGCTACAAGGATACAACAATGGGCTCAGGTATAGCAGGGATCATGGATCTGGCATGAGACCAGGCAGTGTTTCATTCTGCTGTACATAGGGTCTCTATGAGTCAGAGATGACTCAATGGCACCTAACAACAAACAATCCCTCATTCATAAAACAATTCTACTTACATTAAAAAAAAAAAAAAAAAAAAAAAAAAACAGTGGCATAATAAATTATGTATAATTCAGACTGTTACTTAAGGAACAAACAACTTGGATATGGCCAAGTGGTGGTGAGACTTAAGAATTAACCTAAAAATCAGCCCTGCTAGCCAAGGACTGCACAAAGGTCTTCTCTG
>NW_006921668.1:9429141-9433817 GCF_000298275.1 Orycteropus afer afer
AAAAAAAAAAAAAAAAAAACCTCACTGCTGTGGAGTCAGACCTGACTCATAGCAACCCCATGTTAGGTTTAGGTTTCTGAGGCAATATTACTACAGAAGTAGATTGCTCAATCTTCCTTCTGAGGAGTGGCTGTTGAGTTTGAACTGCCATTCTTCTGGTTAGCAGTCAAATGCCTTAGGCACTAAGCCACTCAAACTCTTCCACTTATATTAATTCTTAGTAATTATTTCTAAGTTTAAAATATTTCCTAAATAATTGTATTAATTTATGCAGCAGACTTTACTGAACATTTATTATGTGCCAGGCAGTGATGAAGGAGCTCTTGTGGTAGTTAAGGCATTCTGCTGCTAATCAAGAAGTTGGAGGTTTGAACCCACTAGTTGCACCTCTGGATAAAGATGAGGCAGTCGACTTCTGTAAAGATTTACAGCCCTTGAAACCCTGTTCGAAATTCTACTCTGTTGTGTGGGATCATTATCATCTGAATAAAATTGATGGCAGTGGGAGGCAATGAGGTTACAGCAAAGAACCAGACATAAAATGTCCCTGCATTCACAGCACATAATACATAAAGGGAAAGGAAAATAAAAAAGTAAATAAGTAAGAAAAATTCATATTGTGATAAATGTAATGAAGACAATAATAAAAAAGGGTGACATAATGGAAGCAAGAGACTGCTTCAGATGAAATGATAAGAAAGACCTCCATAAGATGGCATTTGAGTTGAGATCCAAGTGTGAAGGAGACAGCTCTGCAAACATTGGTGAGAGGAGCACTGATGTACAGGGATTAGCAAGTGCAAAGGTCTTGAGGTGAAAAGTAATGTGGTGTGTACGAGGTACAGAAAGAACACCAGTTAGGATTGAGGTTACTGTGTTAAGAGAAGGGTAGTATGAAATGATGTTGGAGCCAGAAGTAGAACTGAAATACAGTTCTACTGCTAAAATACAGTTTAGTAGGCTATGATGAAATTATGCTATTTCCTAGCTGCAGTGGAAACAATATAGCCTACCTATGAAAGATTTGCTTCTCACCTTCATTTACATCTGGATGAGTTCTAATGACCAGCTGTCACCAGTGGAATATGAACAAAAGTGCTCTGTGTCACTTTGAAGCCAAGGTCATTAAAAAGTAAGTGTCCTTGGCTTCCGGTAAGATAGAGGACTAGGCAGACAAGCAACACAGACCCTCTTCAACAAAGAAAAGAAAAAACAATTGACAGAGATACAAAAGATAATCCTGGATCCCTGAGCTTTGAAAGGAACTACACAGAAGTGGATTAGGCACCAGCTAGTGAAAAACCTGAATGAAAACAATGAGGACAGAGATGGTCAGAGCTGTGGACTGTCACCTACTCTGATGGGACCAACAGCCTATTTCCAAGTGGTGTTGGGACCTGAGAATTGACCTAAAGATCAGCCCTGGTCACCAAGGGCTGCAGGGATGACTGTGCTGGTGTTCTATGATGAGGAAGGGGAACAGCAAAGAGGGAGACAACCTGAGCTGTTGACTTTCTGCTGTCTGGAGGGCGAAGCCATTTTGATTATTTACACGTGGCAGCCATTTTGGATATTCAAAGTGACTGAGGTGCAGCCATTTTGAATGTTTACAAACGGTGGCCATTTTGGATATTTAAAGTGATTGAGGGCACAACCATTTTGAATGATTATAAGCGGTGGCCATTTTGGATATTTAAAGTGGCCAAGGGTGCAGCCATTTTGAATGGTTACAAGAGGTGGCCATTTTGGTTATTTAAAGTGACTGAGGGTGCAGCCCTTTTGAATCTCTAAAAGTGACAACAATTTTGGATTTTAAACTGATAGCATTCTCATTCAGATTCCAGGGACCTAAGAATAGGCTCTGTTTGCCAGGGTTGGCAGGGACATACAAGAGGCTGACAACAAGAAAGGAGACAGGTGGTGTGTGTATAAGTGCTTTCAACTAGTGCATAGAGGAACACAGCACAGTAACCTGCTTGCATAGATAACATACAAAGAAAACAAAAATCATGGACAAGTCACCCCAACATACAATCAGCAATTAAATATAAACACAAAAATGTCACAATGTCTTGGAGACAACAGAGCATCTCAGTCCACACAAAGAAGCAAGATAAAGTAGGAGAAACAAGAGAACAGGATACAGACCCAAAACACATCCCTGAGGAAGATGCAACATTGAAACTCACTAGTAAGGAATTCAAAAGAATTATATTTAGGTATCTTTTAGAGACAGATCAAGGAAAACACAGCCAAAACCCTAGAACAATTTCAAAAGACAATACAAGAACAAAATGACAAAGTCAATGAAATTAGAAATGATACCAAATCTACAGATAGAAATCCAGAAGATTAGTACTAAATTGTCAGAAATAAATAACACATTAAAAGGGCAAAGGAGTAGAATTGATGCAATAGAAGACAATATTAATGAAATTGAAGACAAATACCTGAATACTTCTTTGGAAAGGGGTCAGTCAGAAAAATGATCAAGACAAAACGAAGAAAGCCTAAGGTTCATGTGGGATACCATCAAAAGGAATAACCTACGTGTCATTGGAATTCCAGAACAGGAAGAGAAAAATAACACCACTGAAAAAATTGTCCAAGATTTGTTGGAAAAGAACTTTCCTGATATGATGAAAGATGAGAATATATCCATTCAGGAAGTCCAAAGAACTCCAAACAGGATAGACCCCAAAAGAAACTCACCAAGGCATATCATCATCAAACTCATCAAAACCAAAGAAAGAATCATGAGAGCAGCATGGGAAAAATGAAAGGATACCTACAAGGGGCAACCAATAAGACTAAGCTCAGATTTCTCAGCCAAAACCATTCGGGCGAGAAGACAATGGGATGATATATATAAAATCCTGAAAGAGAAAAATTTCCAACCAAGAATTATGTACCCAGCAAACTAGTTTCTCAAATATGATGGTGAAATTAGGACATTTCCAGATAAGCAGAAATTAAGGGAATTTGTTAAAACCAATCCAAGCTTCCAAGAGATGCTAAAGGGAGTCCTTTGGACAGAGAAACAACAATAGCCAACAACAACTGGCCATTAACACACATGATTATATAACCCAGAAACCAACCCAGCTATGGAAGTATCCAAAGTAAATAAGCCTACACGATTGTAAACAGGGAACCGGAGACATCAATTGACAAATGAAGATAATTACAAACCATAAAGAGGGAATAAACTGTGTACAGAACTTCCAGATGGTAGGGAAGTCAAGACAACTACAAGACAGAAGAACAAGATAGACTGTTCTAAACTTGGGAAGAAAATTATAAATCACAAGGTAACGTCAAAGAAAAATGATAAACCTTCACATCAAAGTAAAAAAAAAAAAAGGACCAGCATGAATATTTAGCAAATACTAAAACAATAGCAACAAAGGAAGTGATAGCATGATTCATAAACAAAACGAGCTCAGCATAGAAAATTATATGGAGCAAAGAAATCGACACCATGAAAAAGCACATAACAAAAATGACAGCAACAAATTCATATTTGCCAATAATTACATATCTGGCAAGAGACTTATCTCTAAGATTTATAGAAAACTCCAACTCCTCAACATCAAAGGCAAAGGAATTAACAATACAAATGAAAAATGGTCAGAAGACATGAATAGTCACTTCACCAAGGAGGATATTCAGGTGCCCAGCTAATACATGAAGAGGTGCTTATAATCATTGGCCATCAGAGAGATGCAAATCAAAACAACAGTGAGATACCATTTCACCCCAGCATTGATGGCAAGTTTTAACAAGACAAAAAATAACAAATGCTGGTGGGGATGTGGAGAGATTGGGACTCCCATACACTGCTGGTTGAACTGTGAAGTGATACAACCATGGTGGAAAGCAATATGGCAATTCCTTAGAAAGCTGGAATTCGAGATAGCATTTGAACAACATTACTAGGTATATATCCTAGAGAGGTGAGAGCCAGGACAGGAACAGATATATGCACACTCATGTTCATTGTAGCACTATTTGTTGTTGTTGTCATTAGGTGCCGTTGAGTCATTTCCAACTCATAGTGACCCTATGCACAGAAGAACGAAATACCACCTGATCATGCGCCAACTCCAGGATCCTTACCATACTTGAGCCCATCGTTGCAGCCACCATATCAATCCATCTTGTTGAAGGCCTTCCCCTCTTTTGTCAACCCTCCATCTTGCCAAGCGTGACATCCTTCCCGGGGAATGGTCCCTTCTGACAACATGACCAAAGTGGTTGAGACGAAGTCTGGCCATTCTTGCTTCCAAGGAGCATTTAGGCTGCACTTCCTCCAGGATAGATTTGTTAGTTCTTTTAGCAGTCCATGGTACTTTCAGTGTTCTTTGCCACCACCACAACTCAAAAGCATCAACTCTTCTTTGGTCTTCCTTATTCATTGTCCAGCTTTCACATGCATATGAGGCAATTAAAAATATCATGGCTTGTGTCAGGCGCACCTTAGTCCTCAAGGAGATATCCTTGCTCCTCAGCACTTGAAAGAGTTCCTTTGCAACCGACTTGCCTAGTGCTACATGTCGTCTAATGTTCTGACTGCTGTTTCCATTGGCGTCGATTGTAGAACCAAGAAACGTGAATTCTTTGACAACCTCAATATTTTCTCCATTTATCATGATCCTGCTTATTGGTCCAGTTGT
>NW_006921668.1:9434377-9435192 GCF_000298275.1 Orycteropus afer afer
GGTATTCTTTGCCTTGAGCCAAGATCCATCTGACAACAGCTATGATATCCCTTGTTCCACATCCTCTTCTGAATCCAGCTTGCCCCTCTGGAAGTTTTCTGTCAATATACTGCTGCAACTGTTTTTGAATGATCTTCAGTAACATCTTACTTGTGTGCGATATTAATGATATTGTTCGATAATTTCCACATTCTTAGGATCACCTTTCTTTGGAATGGGTACAAAGATGGATTTGTTCCAGTCAGTTGTCTAGATAGTTGTCTTCCAAATCTCTTGGCATAACCAAGTGACTGCCTCCAGTGGGTCATCTCTTTGTTGAAATGTCTCAATGGGTTTTCCGTCAATTCCTGGAGTCTTGTTCTTCACCAATTCCTTCATTGCAGTTTTGACTTCCTTCTTCAATACCATTGGTTCTACATCATATGCCACCTCCTGAAATGGATGAAGAAGGTTGACCAGTTCTTTTTGTTACAGTGATTCTGTGTATTCTTTCTATCTTCTTTTAATGTTTCCTGCATCATTCAATATTTTGCCCAAAGGATCTTTCAATATTGCAACTCGAGGCTTAAATTTTTTCCTCAGTTCTTTCAGCTTGAGAAATGCCAAATGTGTTCTTCCCTTTTGGTTTTTTAACTCCAAGTCTTTGCACATTTTATTATAGTAATTGGCTATGTCTTCTCAAACTGCTCCTTGAAATCTTTAGTTCAGCTCTTCTATGTTGTCATTTCTTCCATTTGCTTTAGCTACTCTCCGCTCAAGGACAAGTTTCAGAGTCTCTTCTGTCATCCATTTTGGTCTTCTCTTCTTTTCTCATC
>NW_006921668.1:9436407-9437362 GCF_000298275.1 Orycteropus afer afer
TTCATAAAGTCACACAGTAATGTATCAGACAGTGTTTCTCTGCTATTCATAAGGTTTTCCCTGGCCAATTCTTTGAGAAGTGATGGCTCTTCCTTCTTCCTAGTCTGTCTCAGTCTGCAAGCTATGCTGATACCTGTGTACCATGTGCACCCACCTGGGTTTGAAACACATATGGCACAGCCTCAGGACTCACAGCAACACATCACCATGGTAGGACAAACTGACAGACAAGATTGTCTCCCTTAGCTGTTGGAAACATCTCCACCTTCCCCTTACCTGGATCCTTACTGCTACCTCATTACTCTAGCCCAGGCCGCCTGGCCTTTTTCTGTCCTTTCCCCTGCTTTCTCGCCTTGTCACTTTGGGCCATGACCTGAGTTCCCACCCCTCACCTGGATCCCTGCAGCTGACACCTCACTCTCTCCCTGTCCCCCTCACCTTTTTCTGTCCTTTCCCCCACTTTCCCACCTTGCTGCTTGTAGGGAGTGGCCTGGGTTCCCTTCCCTCACCTGGATCCCTGCAGCTGACCCCTTGCTCTGTTCCAGTCCCTGGGGCCTTTTTGTGTCCTTCCCCCCACTTTCTTGCCTTGCCACTTGTGGGTCATGGCCTGGGTTCCCTCCCCTCACTTGGATCCCTGTGGCTCACTATTTACGATAGCAAAAAGATGGAAGTAACTTACATGCCCATCAGTCAAAGAGTGGATGACCAAACCATGGTACAGACACATAATAGAATGCTATGCAGCACAAAGAATAATGTAGAGTCTGCAAAACACTGCATAATATGGATGAACTTGGAGGACATTATGTTGAGTGAAATAAGTCAATCACAGAAGGAGAAATATAGTATTAGTTCGTTGTTGTGGGGGGTCAAGGAAAGGTTTATATATGGAGGCAAAATTTCTTTGTTTGTTTACCAGGGGTTGGAGGGGAGGGGAGGGAACACAGCAAAAAAA
>NW_006921668.1:9438472-9440165 GCF_000298275.1 Orycteropus afer afer
TTAAACCGCCAGCCTTCTGGTTAGCAGTCAAGTGCCTTAGGTACTATGCTACCAGAGCTCCTTCAACTTAAGTTTAGATTTACTTTTTCAATAAAGTAAATCATTTTATATAGCTGCTTCATTTTGAGCCAGTGGTTAATACAATTTTCCAAATCTTTTTTTTTTTTTTTTTTTCCTTTGAATTAGTACAGATAACTTCATCTGCATGTGAGAGAAACTCAGCTATAACAATTGTTATAAGACATCTTTGGGAGCTTTGGTGGCATAGCGCATAAGGCATTTGACTGCTAACTAGAAGGCTGGAGGTTCAAATCCACCAGCCACTCCTCAGAAGAATGGTTGGGCAATCTGCTTCCATAGTGATACTGCCTCGGAAACCCAAGGAAGGGTCACTACGCATCAGATCCGACTCCACACAACAGTGAGTTTGGTTTGATTTTTGGTATAAGACATCCCGAGGTAATCTGCCTAGGGCTGTTTCCAGATGCAAAGTCTTGCCTAATTCAACTTTATGAATCAATAAAATTAAGTTTTATTTAACGAAAGTTAAGATCGGTACCTTGAAATATCCTGTATGGGAAACACATAGGTCATTGAAAGGTATAATAGTATTTTAGCAATTTTGAGGTGAGGACCATGACTTAAATGGTTCCCAGCCACCTTCTTCTCCCTCCCAAATGTAAAAAGAAAGGCAAAGGACAAAAAAGGGCACATAAGATTCAAATCTTTTTCATTTTATAAGGAAAATACTAGATTTTATAGAAGCTTCTCCAAAATACATTCCACACATGTCTTATGGCCAAATTGATTCTATGTTCACACATAGCTGAAAGGGATCTGAAGATGTAATGAATTTTAATTGAACACATAATCATTTTGAAAACAAGAAAAGGGTTTTCTAGGGAGAAAAGTGAATGTGTTAGTGTATAGGCCAAGGTGTTATAGCAAAGAGCTCCTATGGTAGTTAAGTTTGTGTGTCAACTTGGCTGGACCTGGCTGAGTGGCTGGGAAGCTAGATGTAGTATTCCCCATGATGAAACTGGTAATCAACTCCATGGTAGAATCTACTGTGAGCGGCTGATGGCTGCCTTAGGGATGTGGTCTGCTTCCTGTATATAAGGATAAGCCTTGGGAAATGGTCTCTAGCTTATGGCATGCTTGAACCCTACATGTAGCTGTGTCGTTATTCAGTAGCCTGCCATGCTTTGCCGACCTTGGGACTTTCAAGGGACTTGAACTGATGGCCTGCCGTGTGGTTTGGTAAAATCAGGACTGTTCCTTTTTCCTTGTCAACCTTGGAGCTTGTCAGCCTCAGCAGCCAGCAACTGTCTGAGTGAAGAAAAACCTCTAGCTCCAGTGGGCTGGAAGCAGGAGGCAGAGCTGAACCCTAAGGTTGAGGGGCTTTCACCCAGACACTAGTGCCTGACACTTTGAACTTGGACTTAAAGCCTCCAAACTGTAAGAGAATAAACACCTGTTTGTTCAAGCCATCTCATTTGTGGTATACTCCTGCCAGAGTGACATTGTTGTTGTTGTTGTTGTTAAGTGCCGTCGAGTCGTTTCCGACTCATAGCGATCCCATGCACAGCAGAACGAAACACTGCCTGATCCCGCGCCAGCCCCACAATCCCTGCTATGCTTGAGCCCATCATCATAGCCACCGTATCAATCCATCTCCTTGAAGGCCTCCCCC
>NW_006921668.1:9443912-9447141 GCF_000298275.1 Orycteropus afer afer
GGCCTGCTACTCTGTGCTACTCCCGTGCTTGCCTTGCTCCCGGAGACCCGGTCTCTCTCGGGAGGGTAACAAGGGAAGGTGTTCAGTGCAGATCAGTGAGTAAGCACCAGCCCGCCCGTGCTTACCTTGCTCCTGGAGACCCAGTCCCTCTCAGGAGGGTAACAAGGGAAAGAGTGACATTAGGTAACCAAAACAGCTCCCAAAATACAATGGTTTAGCAATCAAGAGTTAGGCAGGTGCTCTAAAGCTGGTAAATGTCTCTGCCTTCTTCAACACATGGCTCCCATTTATAGACCTATGATAGCATTCCTGTTTTCCCATTTTCAAAGCATCTGAACAATGAAAGATACCAGAGAAGCACACACCCAGTTTTTTAAAACCCCATCACAAATGGCACCTATTCATTCACAACTATGGCCAGAATTTAGTTACATGGACATTTCTAGTTGCAAGGGAGGAAAATGTAGTATTTATGTGCTCTGCTGAAACTATATTAATTTTGAATAAAATAGAGATTTGAGAAAAACAAGAAGTTTCACCAGTAACATTTTTTCCCTTTCCGGTTTGCACGGACCCTTCTGCCAACTCCTTCTGGACACAACCATTAAATAATCCAAAACATGCTAATTATGTTGACCTAACTCAGGGTTCTCCATCTTATACAAACATATTATTAATGAAGAAAGGATAGCTTCACTCACTACTTTATCTAATCACTTATTTATCCAATCATACTTAGTGAATGCCAAATCTCAGGAAGTACTAAGATCCAAAGGAAAGAACCTTGCAGAAAGAAGAGCAGAAATAATACATGAGGGCAAGAAAGTTCAAGTGAGCTAAAAGAAGGATGTGAGTAGTTTGATAGGCTCTTATTACATAGGAGAGCAACAGAGAAAAGGTTGAAAAGTGGGTTGAAATCAGATGACAACCTGTGAAGTTTGAATTTATTTCTTTAAACAATGTAAAACTATGGAAGTAAGAAGATGGCATTATCTGAAGTGTTATTTTTAGATTATACTAGCAACAATAAACAATATCATGTTAAATGGAGAAAATTTGAAGTTGTCAAGAATTCCATCCTTTTTGAGTCAATAATCAATGCCAATTGGAAGCTATTATTGTTGTCAGTTGCTGTGAAGTCAATATCAACTCATAGCAAACCACCGGACAGAGTAGGACTGCCAATAAGATTTTCTAGACTGTAATGTTTAAGGGAGAAAATTGCAAGGTTTTTCTTCCTTGGATCCATTGTGTGGGTTTGAACTGCCAACCTTGCAGTTAGCAGTCCAGCGCTTAATCACAATGCCCTAGGGCTCCTTTCCATGTAAGCAACAGTCAAGAAATCAAATGGTATATGGCAATGGGCAAGTCTGCTGCAAAAGTGTCAAAAAGCAAAGATCTCACTTTGATGACTAAAGTGTGTCTGACCCAAGCCATGGTCGTTTTATTCACCTCATATGACTGTGAAATCTACACAATGAAAAAGAAAGATTCAAGGAGAATTAAGCCATTTGAATTATGGTGTTGGTGAAGAATATTGAATATACCATGGACTTCCAGAATATAAAAATATCAAATAATAAATACAACCAGAATTATTCTTAGAAGCAAGGATGGCAAGACTTCATCTGCTCACTTTGGGCACATCATCAAGAAAGACCAATAGCTAGAAAAGAACATCATGTTTGGTAACATTGAGGTTAGGGAAAACAAGGGAACCCTTTGGGAAGATAGGTTGACACACTAACTGCAACAATGGGTTCAAACATGCTGATGACCATGGAGATGGCACAGGACCCACCCACTGTCCACTGCCATTGAGTAGATTCTGACTCATAATGACTCTATAGGACAGAGTAAAACTGTCCCATAGGGTTTTCAAGGGTGTAAATCTTTACAGAAGTAGACTTCCTCATCATCGTCTCTTAGAATGGCTGGTGATTTCACTGTGCCTTCAGAGCTCCTTGGTGCTGGATCAGGCAATGTTTTGTTCTGTTATACATAATGGCACCATGAATCAGAGCTGACTGGACAACAACACCACCACCCTGGCAACAGTACTATTATTTACTCCTCAGTGGGACTGAGGTTGAGTAAGGATATATAGACTGCAATAGTCCATGTGGGAGGTAGAGAAGGACTTCATTTGGGAAGAATAGAGCAAATGTGGGAGACACAGATGTAGAATCAACAGGATTTAGCGACTCACTGTATCTGAGGAAGTGTGGGAGAGGACAGAGTGAATCAGACTGGTGAATCTTTATGACTAGGAATCTGGAACTAGTTTAGCTGGAGGTGGAAATGCAGGAAGGAGAGCATGTGTGGGGAGGAAATGGTGAATTCTGTTTTGTTTTGTTTTTAAGCCAGAGAATAGCATTTATTTCAAAGGTTTAGCGCTACATAGTGAGATCTAAAGACAAGAATAATGCTGGGTCTCAGGGAGGGATTTGAACTAGGAGCTGGAAAGCTATCAGAAGTCTAGGCAAATTCTTAGGTGCTTGCTGGTAATTCAGTTTTGAATTTAAGTTTTAGATCTCATTAGGGGTGGTGCAGTAACTATGGCATGTGACTACTAAACGTAACTATTTTGTACTATGCAACAGTTTGTACTACAGATATTTTCATATTGTTCTGGGAAACTCTCCCAACTCAACATTTGGCTACAGTCATTGCAAGCCCTTGAGAGTCATTCTGGAAATTCCATGTGCTTATGACTTTACTTTGAAAGTGCACACCCAGGAACAGACACAGTAATGATGCACTTTGTGGAGTCAGGACTATAGTATCCTGATAATAGGCCTGAAGAAGCACACAGTCCTCTAGGCATTTGTTCTACGAAACACCATATGTGGGCATAGACTTCATGGACAAGACAGATATAGGGGAAGGATTACAACTTGCACTAAGCAGTACAGGATACAGTGACAAGCAGTTTAAAAATGAAAAGAACATGGAATCAAAAAAGCCAGCCAGGAACTCAGTGGGTAGCTATATACCAATACAGCACCAAATTTCACTAAGCTAAAAGTCCACAAATCATCAATAATTCCATCATGAAATGGCTATTTAATACTAAATTGCCCAGTCTTCCTTCCAAGGAGTAGCTGGTGGGTTTGAATGCCAGCCTTCTAGTTAGCAAATGCCTTAGGCACTATGGCACCAGAGCTTCCTCTAACAAGGCAGGAACGCTTAAAACTATGTATGGAAGTATACCATGATGGAAGGCCAA
>NW_006921668.1:9447939-9471143 GCF_000298275.1 Orycteropus afer afer
GGGTTTGAACCACCAGCCTTCTGGTTAGCAGTCAAGTTTCTTAGGCACTACACCACCAGAGTTCCTGTAAGATTATAGGGTATCTTATTATAATCAACAAGTTTCTTAGTGTACAAGAATCCAGAAACAATGTTAGGCAATGAAATTACTTTGATGATAAGAAATTAATTATGCCCTCAAAGAGACCATAATCCAGTAAGTAAGACAATTGTTTTAAAAATCTGCTATTAGAATACCTTGTGTTAAGTACTATAATAGGAGTTTTCCTACAGAGCTTTTTCTACTTTGTTATATATATGTTGTTGGTGCTGGTGATGTTGGTGTTAGTCGCTATCAAGCCAGATCTGACTCATGGAGATCCCATGTACAACAGAATGAAACAATGCCTGGGCCTGCACTATCTTCACAATCATTTGTATGCTTGAGTCCTTATTATGACCACTATGGGTTTTGAGTGACTTCTGATCTAGGGGCTCATCTTCTAGCACTTTATTGGACAACATTCTGATGTGATCCATAAGGTTTTCATTGGGTAATTTTTGAAGGTAGGTAACCAGGCCTTTCTTCCTTGTCTATCTTAGTTTCAAAGATCCACTGAAACCTGCCCACTATGGGTGAGCCCACTGGTATTTGAGATACTAATGGAATAGCTTCCAGCATGGTAGCAACACACGAGACACCACAGTATGACAAAGTGACAGGCAGGTGGTGGGTTATACATGTAGAAACATTAATACCTAGAGAATCTCACTTTCTTCAGATATCTAACTACAGAAACAATAAAACATTATAGTCACCAGTAAGTTGGCTATACTGATAAGATTAATTATAAAACTTGATAAAACAGAAAGTTTTAAAGTCCCATTTTCCTTTAACTGTACTGGTATTAGGAAAACATATTTTCTAATAGCATACCTCAGACTAGCGCAATGACTAGAATATCAATTTTCAAAGTTTAGCCTAAAAACGTCCTGTGGGGGGGAGTTCCCCAAAAACTCTTCAGCTGACATGTGGGGTCAAACTGTTTTTATAATTATGCTAAGACATTATTTTCTGTTTTTACTCATCTACTCTCATGAGTGTGGAGTGGAGTTTTCTAGAGGCTACACGAACTGTGATATTACAACAATTGAATGCAGAGGCAGATATGAGAATACAGATGTCTTCTATTAAGCCAGACATTAATAGCTTTTCTAAAATGTAAAACAATACCACTACATTTTTCTCAATGCATATTTGTTTTATAAATATAGTTATTTACCTAGAAATATGTTATTCATGTGAACATTAATGGATTATTATTACTATTTTAAAATGAATTTCATAATTTAATATTTTACATTTTTCTTGGTTTTAATTTCTAAGAGGGCAGATATTTATAGTTTTAATGTACCAAAAAAAAAGCATTTGGGGGTCCTCAATAATTTTCTAGAACAAAAGTTTGAGAACCACTCTGATGGCATAGTGCTTAAGGCATTTGACTGCTAACCAGAAGGTTGGTGGTACAAATCCACCAGCCACTCCTCAGAAGCAAGATTGGGCAGTCTACTTCCATAGTGATACCACCTTGAAAACCCAAGGAGGGATTGCTATGAGTTGGATCCAAGTTGATGGCAGTGACTTTGGTTTTGGTTTTTGGTTACTATAGAACAATTGATAGCATCTGATGTTCTAACTAAGGAAACTTTATGGACTTACTTCTGGTTTCTAAGCATCCCCACACTTATTCAATCTCTATGCGGAGCAAATAATCTGAGAAGCTGGACTATATGAAGAAAAACGTGGCATCAGAATTGGAGGAAGAATCATTAACAACCTGAGATACACTGATGATACAACTTTGCTTGCTGAAAGTGAGAATGACTTGAGGCACTTACTGATGAAGGTTGAAGAATACAGTCTGCAGTATGGATTATGTCTCAATATAAAGAAAACAAAAATCCTCACAACTGGACCAATGAGCAGCATCACAATAAATGGAGAGAAGACTGAGCTTGTCAAAGAATTCACGTTGCTTGGTTCTACAATCGATGCCAAAGGAAGCCGCAGTCGGACATTAGACGACGTGTAGGGAATGTCAACTGTGAAGGAACTGTTTCAAGTGCTGAGGAGCAAGGATGTCTCCTTGAGGACTAAGGTGCGCCTGACACAAGCCATGATATTTCCAATTGCCTCGTATGCATGTGAGAGCTGGGCAATGAATAAGGAAGACCGAAGAAGAGTTGATGCTTTTGATTTGTAGTGCTGGCAAAGAACAAAGTACCATGGACTGCTAAAAGAACTAACAGATCTGTCCTGGAAGAAGTGCACCTGAAATGCTCCTTGGAAGCGAGAATGGCCAGACTTCGTCTCACCTATTTTGGTCATGTTGTCAGAAGGGACCATTCTCTGGAGAAGGATGTTATGCTTGGTAGGGTGGAGGGTCGATGAAAGAGGGGGAGAGGCCTTCAATGAAATGGATTGACATGGTGGCTGCGATGATGGGCTCAAGTATAGCAGGGATCGTGGAGCTGGCATGGGATGGGGCAGTGTTTTGTTCTGCTGTGCATGGGGTCACTATGAGTCGGAAACGACTCGACCAGCACCTAACAAAAACAACGATAGACAAAAGATTATAAACATGGACTGTAACAGAGAAAAGATAGTAGTCAAATAGTTTGGAATAGGAAGCAAAAATATATAAAGAATTGTACAGAAAGTTGAAAAGCCAGGAGAGAGTTGTTTTGACATACAATAAGGAGGGAGAATGAAATTATATTTCTTCTTGTCAACTTGGGAGACCTTCAAGATGGTGAAGACTAGATTAATTTGGGCCTAGGAACATAAATAACTATGTATTTTAGGTTATATCTACCTCTCTGGGGATGACAGTACAACATAATTTGAGAGAACTCCAAAGTGTGAAGAAACAAATATATCTTCCTGCAAATTCAATAATCAGAGTAAATAAGACGTTAATGCTGACCCACCAGCCAAGAGCCTTCTGAGATGCCTTTTTGATCTGAACAGTAACTCTGTTGTACTTAACACAATTGCTGCATATATTGTTCTCTCAATTTATGGACACATGTGCCATTGAGTCAAAGGGATGTCAGTGCATGTGTCAAGGGAGTATCATAGCCTAGAGTATGAACACAGATAGTGATTGTATCTTACTTTTTAAAGGAGTTCTATATTTTTTCATTAATATTATTTTTCAATTTTTATTTCACACGTCTATATTAAGAAATGTGAATTCTTTTGAAGTGAGTTTGTATATTCATAGCATTTAGAGATAGGGTATGTGCATTAGCTCCATATTTATTTCCAATAAATCAGAAAAAGCGAAATTCCTCTTACATGAGAGAGAAATTCCCCGTGAAAGCCAGAATTATTGTATTATTTTAATGATTAAAGCTTATATTTAAAATCCATTTTGCAGTTCAAATAGCACTGAAAGTATCTCTTCCATATTATATAAAATAGAATGGACATGCATAGCAGCTATATGCAAAACAGCCAAAACCAGAAAATAATGCAAACGTCCCTCAGTGGGGAATGGACAAACACATTATGGAGCATTCTTACAATGGAATATTGTTGTTGTAGTCGTTAGCTGTCATTGAGTCAGCTGTAATGCCTGGAGACCCCACAGCAGAACAAAGGGTTACCAAGTCCTGTACCATCTTCATGATGATTTGAGTCCATTATTGGAGGTATTGTGTAGTGCCTTCCAACCTGGGGGTTTAACTTCTACTACTATATCAGACAATATTCTGTTGTTATCCATAAGGTCTATATTGGCTAATTTTGGGAAGTAGGTCACCAGCTCTTTCTTCTTAGTCTGTCTTACTCTGGAAGCTTCACTGAAACTTCTTCATTATAGGCAACCTTGCTGGTATTTGACATACCAGTGGCATAGTACAGCATCATAGCAACATGCAAGCCACCACAGTACAACGAACTGGCAGATGGATGGTGACAATAGAATACTACATAGCAATGAAAAGGAACAATTAACTGTCACTGTTTCACTCAATAAGTTGATGCATTTTATAATCATCATGCTGCACAGAAGCAGTGGGACACAAGTAATACATGCTGTCCAATTCCATTTTATTTAAAAGTCTAGAAAATGCAAAGTAAGCTATAGTGACAGAAAGCAGATGAGTGGGTGCAAGGTTAAAGAAGGGAAACAGCTAGAGGGAAGAATAAACTGAAAAGGTACTAGAAATCTTTTGGAGTGATGGGAACATTCTGTACATTGAGTGTGATCATTGCTTTGTAGGTACATACAGTGTCAGAACTCATCAAATTGTAGACTTTCAATGGATTCAGTTTGTTGGACATAAATTATATCTCAAGAAAGATGAGTTTTATAAAGCATTTTAATAAATAAAAACCTCATTTAATCATCTCAAAAATTCTTTGACATATTAGAGAAAACTGGGATCTTACTTTATGAATAAGAAAGTTACAATAATACATTCTTGGCTAGTAACTCTCAGGTCTTTAGGAGACAAACTAAAAAGTGACTTAAACTTTTTCCTGTCACTTCTTCTTTTTGTTGTTTTGTCAAATAAAATATTATGCAGAACCTCGTGGCATACAACTATAAAAGTCACCTGTTCTGATGAGAGCAGAAATGGGTGTAAGTGTGCACTGCAGGGACCAGTGGACTCAGAAAAGACATGCCTCCAGGTTTCAAGGTTTCTGACACAGTTTGAAGTCCTCAAGGTAGTAGAACAGTCAGGGATCCTGAAGACAGAAAACCTTACTTCAGCAGTCTGTTCTGTCTCTAAGTAGCTGAATAAAAAACACAGGAAATTCATGATTTCAAGTCAGATGAATTTATTTGCAGAATTAGTCATACTGAATTTTTCAGTGATTATGTCTTTTACTTAATATTTGGTGTCCTTCATTTGCTGTATTTTAGGTTTTATGTCAATTTACTTCTTAACATGCTGTTGCTGTTAAAAGCCAACCAGTCTGCTCTGACTCTTGGAGACATTACGTACAGTAGAAAGAAACACTGTCTGGTCCTGTGCTATCTTAACAATAGTTGCTATGCTTGAGCCCATTGTTGCAGCCACTGTCAATTCATCTCTTTGAGGAGCTTCCTCTTTTTCACTAACTCTCTATTTTATCAAGCATAATGTCCTTCTCTAGGAATTGGTCCCTCCTGATGACATATCCAAGTATGTGAGACGAAGTCTTGCCATCTGCTTTTCTAAGGAGCATTCTGACTGTACTTCTTCCAAGACAGATTTGTTCCTTCTTCTGGCAGTTCACAGGATATTCAATTTTCTTCACCAACACCATAATTCAAGTGCATCAATTTATCCTAAGTCTTCCTTATTCATTATCCAGCGCTCACATGCATATGAGGCAATAGAAAACATCATGCCTTGGGTCAGGCACACCTTATTTCTCAAAGTTGCATCTTTGCTTTTTAACACTTTACAGAGGCCTTTTGTAGCAGATTTGCCCAATGCAATGCATTGTTTGATTTCTTGACTGCTGCTTTTATGAGCATGGATTGTGGATCCAAGTAAAATGAAATCCCTGACAATTTCAATCTCTTCTCATTTATCATAATATTCCTTATTGGTCCAGTTGTGAGGATTTTTGTTTTCTTTTTTGTTGTTTCTCTTGTTGAAGCTATCTTTGTCAGGAAATGCTTCACGTCTTCTTCACTTTCCGTAAGCAAGGTTGTGTCACCTGCATATTGCAGGTTGCTCATGAGTATATTGCAGGTTGCTCATGAGTTTTCCTCCAACCCTGATGCCATGTGATTTTTCATACAGTCCAGTTTCTTGGATTATTTTCTCAGCATACTTACTGAAAGGATACCCCCTTGACACGTATTTTTCCTAATGTTAAACCATGCAGTATCCCTTTGTTTTATTCGAACAACTGCCTCTTGGATTGCATACAGATTCTGCATGGGGACATCAAAGTGTTTTGGAATTCATATTCTTCACAATGTTATCCATAATTTGTTATGATCCACACAGTCAAATGCCTTTGCATACTCAATAAAACACAGGTAAACATCTTTCTGGTTTCTTTGCTTTCAACTAAGATCCATCTGACATCAACAATAATATCCCTCATTCCACATCTTTTTCTGAATCCATCTTGAAATTCTAGCAATTTCCTGTCGATGTAATGCTGCAACCATGTTTTAATTATCTTCAGAAAAATTTTACTTGCCTGTGATGTTAATGATATATTATAAGAATATATCCTCATTCTGTTGGATAACCTTTCTTTGGAATGGGCATAAATATGAATATCTTCCTATCAGTTAGCCAGGTAGCTGTCTTCAAAATTTCTCAGCATAGATGAGTGAGCACCTCTAGTGTTGCATTCATTTGTTGAAACATCTCAATTGGTATTCTATCAGTTTTATTCTATCTACTGAAGGTTTGTTTTTTTGCTAATGCCTTCAGTGCAGTTTGGACCTCCTCATTCAACATCATCAGTTCTTGATCATATGCTAGCTCCTTAAAAAGTTGAACATTGACCAATTATTTTTGGTACAGTGATTCAGTGTATTCCTTCCTTTTTATTTATTTTTTTTTAATGCTTCCTGTGTCATGAAATGTTTTTTCCCAGAGAATCCTTCAATATCGCAACTGAAGGCTTGAATTTTTTTCTCCATTTCTTTCAGCTTGGCAAATGCTAAACATGTTCTTCCTTTTTGTTTTATAATTCCAGGTCTTTGCATATTTCATTTTAAAACTTTACTTTGTCTTCTCAAGCTGCCTTTTGGAAACTTGTTTCAACTTCTTTCCTTCATCATCTCTTCCATTTGCTTTAGCTACACTACTTTCAAGAGCAAGTTTCAGAGTTTCTTCTCATATCCATTTTGCTCTTTCCTTTGTCTCCTGTCTTTTTAATGACCTTTTGCTTTCTTCATATACAGTGCTTTTGATGTCATCCCACAACTCTGTTTTTTAGTTATTAGTGTTTGATGCATGAAATCTATCCTTGAGATGATCTCTAAATTTAGGTGAGATATAATCAAGGTTATACTTTGGCTCTCTTGGATTTATTTTTTCTTCAGTTTCAACTTGAACTTGCATATGAACAGTTGATGGTCTTTTCTGCAGTCAGCCCCTGGCCTTGTTCTGACTGATGATATTGAACTTCTTCATTGTCACTTTCCACAGATATGGTCAATTTGACTCCTGTGTATTCCATCTGGTAAGGTTCATGTATATAGTCACCATTTATGTTGCTGAAAAAAGTACTTGCGATGACTATATCATTTGTCTAGCTAAATTCTATCATCCTCTTAACTTAATGCAAATATATCTAGATGCCAAATATGGCGGATATGTTAAAGGGTGCTATGGATGAAGAAAATCCCATACAATAATATTCCATGAAACCAGTTACCTGGGAAAAATTATGGGAGAAGTCAGAGTAGGAAAATCGGTAAGCAAAATCCTGAGCATTATCAATAACTCCTGTCTCTCCCACATCCATTTAGTCTCTTCAACAGATTTTCTGAACTGATTCTCACTGGAAGAAATTAGTTACTTTTATCACTATGGTCACTGCCATAATGCAGAACAACCAACACACTTCACCTCTACACCAGCTCTAGCCTCAATACTTGCCCAATCCACTCCTCATACTGCCATCAGAAACATGCCAAAAATTATACCAATTCCTGCCAATATCCCTCCACAAAAGTGTCTAAAATTCTTATTATGGTTAAAAGAAAAAAATCCAATCCATTGCTGTCAGTTCTGATTAACGGTCACTCCATGTTACAGTGTAGAACTACCCCATATGGTTTTGTCAATAGGTATTCTGTTAATTCTTGGATCCTTGTTTTTTGCCAATTCCTTCAGTGCAGCTTGGGCTTTTTCTATCATGCAATTGGTTCTTGATCATATGCTACCTCCTGAAATAGTTAACATCGATGAATTCTTTTTGGTACAGTGACTCTGTGTATTCTTTCCATCTTCTTTTGATACTTCTTTTGATACTTCCTGCAAAATTCTATAGTATTTTGCCTGTAGAATACTTCAAGAATGAGACTTGAGTCTTGAATTTTTTCTTTAGTTCTTTCAGCTTGAGGAATGTCAAGCTCTCCTTCCATTTTGGTTTTCTAACTCCAAGTCTTTGCACATTTCATTATAATACTTTATGTTGTCTTCTCAAACTGCCCTTTAGGATCTTCTGTTCAGCTCTTTAATTTCATCATTTCTATCATTCACTTTAGATACTCTACATTTAAGAGCAAGTTTCAGAGTTTCAGAGACTCTTCTCACGTCCAATTTGGCCTTTTCTTGTGGTGTTGCCAAAGAATACAAAAATATCATGGACTGCCAGAAGAATAAACAAATCATCCTGGAAACAGTTGCAGCCAGAAGGCTCATTGGAAGCGAGGTTGGCCAGACTTCATCTAACCTACTTTGATCATTTTGACAGAAGGGACTGGCAATTCCCTGGAAAAGGATATCATGCTTGGTAAAGTAGAGGGTCAGTGAAAAAGAGGAAGATCTTTAACAAGATGGATTGACACAGTGGCTGCAATTATGGGCTCAAGTATAGCAAGGATTTTGAGGACGGTGCAGGACCAGGCAGGGTTTTGTTTTATTGTACATGAGTTGCTATGATTTGGAGTCAACTGGACAGTCACATAACAACAACAACATAGGATTTTCTTGGCTACAATCTTTACCCAAGCAGATCACCAGGCTTTTCCTCTGTTGCAGCTGCCAACCTTTAGGTTAGTAAACCAAAAAAAAAAAAAAAAACCAAACTCACTGCCATTGAGTTGAGTCAGAACCCCTCCTTTTGTTTCTGAGGTGGTATCACTACAGAAGTAAATTGTCCAATCTTCCTTCAGAGGAGTGGCTGGTGGGTTTGAACTGCCAGCCTTCTGGTTAGCAGTCAAATGCCTTAGGCACTACGCTTCCAGAACTCCCATTAGGTTAGTAGTCAAGTATAAACATTTGTTCTCTTCTAATAATATTCCCTAAGGGACTTTATTAGTATTAAACTCAGTGCAGTCAAGTGGGATCCAACTCACAGCAACCCCTCCTTGGGTTTTTGAGGCAGTATCACTATGGAAGTAGATTGCCCAATCTTCCTTCTGAGGAGTGGCTGGTGGGTTTGAACTGCCAGCCTTCTGGTTAGCAGTCAAATGCCTTAGGCACTATGCTACCTTAATAAGGTGTTAATAATGGGAATTCTACTTATCTCTCAGCAACATCTTCTGCCACACAGGAACTTAAAGTCTACCGTTCAGCCAAATGAGGCTTTTCCATTTACTCAAGTATGTGACTCCTAAGCTTTCAAACATGTTACTACATCCTTTCCCAGAATATTCTTCCTCCTTTCTCTTTAGATGGCTCACATTCATTCAGCTTTCCAAGCCTCTTCTTAGCTCCCACTTCTTTTGGAAATCTTCCTTCGTGTCCTACATCTTGGTAAGATGCTCCTCTTATATATTCCTTTACTGTTGAATTCTCCACTCATCATGGCATTTATCACAATATTATAAAATAACTGCTATGTGCATATTACCTCACTGAGAGCTGGAAACTTCTGTACAGACATGTCTTGTTTTTTCATCTTTTTCTTTCTAATATCTATATATTGTCTGGCACAGAGTAAGTACCCAGTAAATGTTTCCTCAATGAATTAATTGAATAAACTCTACTAACAAATGGCCAGAGCAGATGGCCTTGGACTACTGGGTGATGCCAGATTAAGATGACACATTTGCTGCAGATAGGCCACATTAGTTCCTCCAAAATGAAAGTTACAGAAAATGACTGAAGGTTCATGACTCAATATCTTTTCTGGCTGAATATTACATGGCATGGATGAATCTAGATCAAAGCCAAGCATTTTAATACCTGTGAGAAGAATATACAGAAACACATTTCTGTATAGCATTCTTTCCTGGGGAAGGAGAATCTTGCAACAATTCAAATCTTTAAAGCATTTCTATGATTAGGTTTAATATTTGTTGTGGGTTTAAGGGTTCTGTCCAATGAGACTAATGCACCAAGGTTAAATACAAAACATACTGGTAAGCTTTAAGCATGTTAAGATAATTGAGCCCAACAGGCATAAATTGCTTTCAGGTGAAAGGCTCTAAGCAATTGTTAAGTTATAAACATCGAAAAAACTTCTCTGAATCCAATCTAAAGAAGAAAAGGTTTCCATTTGTACAGCAAATTAGAGTCAGGTATTTCTGTAGGTCAGCATTTATTTATTTTTTTTAGAATCAGGGGAAGCTCTTCTGGCACTGGCTGCATGTGAGTCAGAGATGGAAGGGATTTGGTAACTGTGCGGAAGCCTTCGCCTTGCACTTGTCCCACAGCAATTACATTGGAAGGGGTCCTAGACTTGTGGAGTGTGGGATGTGGGATAAATTTGGAGAAAGACCACAATATGTAAACAAAACCTGCCAGTTTTCCAAAATACCTAACCGCAAGACTTCACATTTTGGCAGCTTAGAAAAAGTCAAATGTGCTTTATTCTGAGAACAAATTTTATTCTCAGTAGCAAGAATTATGAATCCCAGTTCAAACAATTAGCTACCAGTAACCTAAGTTAAAGGAATTTAAGAATGTAGCCTATGTAGTAAAACTTGTCAGGCACATGTTATGAGACAATATTAATCAAGAAGCCAATGAGAGCAATGGGATCTTTAAAGGGTGTGCCCATTTTTAAAATCCTTCAGATTAAGAAACCCTATAGAGGGTAATTTCTGAAGATTGACCATTAGCAATAAAGCAGTTGCTTTATGTTGATGAAATCTTCTAACTTGAAGCATCTGTAAAGTTTATGACAGTGTTTGAATCTTGGTTATGATTTTAGTATGATTTTTAAGTTTACGGTGTTTTAAAAGGGTACTATTTAATATTATTGCTTTGCAGCTTTTCCTAAGTATATAGAACTTTTTAAGATAATCAGAAAGTCAAAAATAGATAATCCGTCTCAAAACATTGCTATATCTCCCCAGAATTTCAATATTGCTGTTAGCCAGAGAAAACAACTGGTTCAAATCCCAAATAACCCCAAACCTGCACAATATCCATGCCTAAGGATCCTACTGCCAACTTAATATTTAAGCATGGCCAAAAAAGCTGTTCATCTGCTCTGTCTGTTGGAAAGAAATGACCTCCAGTGCTCACTCTCTCAGACAGGGGCCTCCAGAGCTGGATCCTATCAAGTGTGCAGCTCTAAAAGAGGTCATCGTCTCAGGTGACAATACAGACACCTAAGGCACTGGCTTGATCAGTTTCCAATCAGGAAAAAGTATAATCATGGACTCAGTGGCCTATGATATTTTGCTAAACATGTAGGGCTTTATATACCCCAAGAAGAGTGGGGAGCAATTCTAATTTTTGTTTCAGAAGGGAGTTGGGAACTATAGATAGGGTCCAGGTAGTACAGATATATTAAGAACCTACAGTGATTAAGGAGCCGTGGGTGGTGCAAAGCTAACCAAAAGTTTGGTAGCTCCAGTATACCTAGAGGAGCTCTGGTAGCATAGTGCCTTGACTGCTCACCAGAAGGCTGGCGGTTCAAACCCACCAGCCACTCCTCGGAAGGAAGGTTGGGCAATCCTATTCCGTAGTGATACTACCTCAGAAACCCAAGGAGGGGTCGCTATGAGTTGGGGCCGACTCAACAGCAAACAACAACAACAACAACAACAGTATACCTAGAGGTGCCTAGGAAGAAAGGTGATCAATTTGGTCAACTATTTCCAACACCTCATAGTTGAAAACACTATGGAGCACAGTTCTGCTGTAACACACATGGAATTCAGTAAGTCAGAGCCTAGTCAACAGCAGCTGGTTTGGTTTTTATAGTAATTAGTGATAAAATCTCTTTTTTCATAAAGGCATGCTTACTCCCTATTCTTCCATTCATGCAAGGAATATTTACTGAGTGCTTACTATCTATCCTTGTCTGGTATTACCTTCTTCAGGCACTGTGGATGCAACAATGAACTAGAATGAGACACTTCCTGCCCTCATGGAACTACCAATCTGGCAGGAGTGTAGTGTATGCACATGAGTGTGTGTAGATAAAGATATAAAAATAGAGAAATATAAAACTCAAAATTCAAATTTATTTCTTTGGCAGGGGAAGAGCTGAAAATTCCAAAGAGTGGGAGAGGTAAGAAAAATTTTGCTTCTCACTTCCCACTGTGGAAATTAATGGAACTCTGGGTAGTGCAAATGGTTAAGCACTCAGCTAGTAACCGAAAGGCTGGTGGCCCAGAAGAGTCTCAAAAGAAATGTTCGTAATCTATTTCCAGAAGGTCACAGCCATTGAAAACCTGATGGAGCAGCCCTACTCTGACACACATGGGTCTTGAGTCAAAATCAACTCAGTGGCAATTAGATTTTTTTTTTTTTTTCTATCTCCCAGCAGCTGGCACCAGACAATTCCAGGAATTCACACCTTGAGAGAGTGACAAAGGCTGAAAAACAAGTAGAAGTTTTCCAAGAATGTTAGACCACCAGCATTCTAAATCCAGGAGCACAGCAGCAGTATCCCTGGTGAAGGTCTAAACAAGCAGTAACCCTGACGAGATCTGGCTCAACTTTCAATGCCAGCTCTCTGGCCACCTGCCTGTTTCCCTTCCCTAGTGTTTCAGCAGACTCCTTTCTCTTTCCTCTACCTCCTAATGCTTCAGTTGAGCAAAGTTAGTGTCTTATGTTTGCCACTGAGAAGAGTGACTCGTGGAAGAGGAAACATTCAACAAATAGTACTGACATTATTCATTCATTACAATTCTGATGCTATGAAAGAAAGATGTATTTGCCTTTTTGAGTAGCAAGCAAAGAGAGTATGTGGGAAGACTGAGACCCACACCACAGCTAGGCCAGAGGATGAAGCTACCTCAAAGGAAATGTGTCAAGTTACTGAAGGAAAAGAAAATATATAAAATCCCTGGAACCCAAAGGAAAGGAAGAAAGGGTAGTATAGCATTGAAGTCCAACATGGAGCTGAGAAGCAGAACAACAAAATAGCCCAGGTAGGGTTTTTGCCTTCTTACTATGGTAACCTTTACTTTTTATAAAAAAAAATTCAGCAAAAGCATTAAAAAATGTTTGTACTCATCCATGTTCTTTGCACAATCCCTGTGTCCATGTGCTGATGCTTTCCTATCTCTCCATTCACATGACAAGGGCCCAGTGCACCCTTATCATCTCTCTCCTGGAATAGCATCCCAGGCTCAGATGATCACTCTGTGTGATAGTTGGAGCTGTGTGTCAACTTGGCTGGACCACAATTCTGTGTGTTTTAAGCAATTGTGATGTGGGTTGTTCAGATGTATATGTTTTGAGCAGCCAATTCATTGAAAGAGATTTTCCCTAGGGGTATGGCCTGCTTCTAGTATATTTATGGACATTCTGGGAAAAGAAACTCTTCTTCTATGGATCAGGATTCTGTAGGATTCTGCCTACAACTGTCCATGAGTGAACAATCCACCATTTGGCCTGGAGATCTTGGATTTGTCATTCATTGGAGTCAACTGCCAGTATACCGCCTGCCAACCTTGAGCTCCTCAGCCCCTGCAGCTGTGTGAGTAGGGAAAAGCCTACAGCTTGATGTTTGATCCAAAAATTTAGGAATTGCCAGCTTCTATAAGTGTGTGAGCCATTTTCCTAAGATAAATTTCTCTTTCTTTCTCTCTATAAGCTTAACTTGTTTTGTTTCTATAGAGAACCCAGTCTAACACATTTGGTACTGGAAATGGTTCTAGAGAAACAAAACCAGTAAAGCTTATATAGAGAGAGAAAGAGAATTTTATCTTAAGAAAATGGCTCACACAATTATAGAACCTGGCAAGTCCCAAATTCTTTGATCAAAATCAAGCTGGAGGCTTTTCCCAACTCACGCAGCTGCAGGGGCTGAGCCATACAGGCTGATCTGCCACTTGGGCCATATGATCTGGCTGATCCAATGGTGCTTGAAGTGTCTGTAGCAGATAGAGATGCTTTTGGAGTCTTTGGTCCCTACTGGTAAATCACAATGCAGACGTTTGGGATTTTGGAAAAAAGCCCTGCCATCCTCTGCAAATAACTACTCTCTTTTTGAGAAACAGCTTTTAGCTTGTTATTGGGCTTTAGTAGAGACTGAATGCCTAACCATGGGCCACCAAGTCACCATGAGGCCTGAGCTGCCCATCATGAACTGGGTGTTGTCTGACCCACAGAGTCATAAAGTTGGACATGCACAGCAGCACTCCATCATTAAATGGAAGTGGTATATCAGAGATCGGGCTCGAGCAGGACCTGAAGGCACAAGTAAGTTGCATGAGGAAGTGGCCCAAATGCCTATGGCCTCCACTCCAGTCACATTACCTTCCCTGCCCCACTCTGCACCTCTGGCCTTGTGGGGAGTTCCTTATGATCAGCTGACTGAGGAAGAGAAAACTCGTGCCTGGTTTACAGATGGTTCTGCGCGATATGCAGGCACCACTTGAAAGTGGACAGCAGCAGCACTGCAGACCCTTTCTGGGACTTCCTTAAAGGACAGTGGTGAAGGGAAATCCTCCCAATGGGCAGAACTTCGAGCCGTGCATATGGCTGTTCACTTTGCATGGAACAAGAAATGGCTAGATGTGTGATTATATACAGATTCATGGGCTGTGGCTAACGCCTTAGCTGGATGGTCTGGGACTTGGAAGAAGCATGATTGGAAAATTGGTAATAAAGATGTATGGGGAAGAGGTATGTGGATATATCTCTCTGAATGGGCCAACGGAGGAAAGATATTTGTGTCTCATGTGAATGCCCACCAATCAGGTGGATAGGATGACATATTCAGTGGAAACCAGCCATCCTTTCTCCCCAGCTACTCCTGTCATTGCTCAATGGGCTCACGAACAAAGTGGCCATGGTGGCAGGGATGGAAGTTATGCATGGATTCAGCAACATAGACTGCCACTTACCAAAGGTGATTTGGCTACCACCACTGCTGAGTGCCCAATCTGCCAGCGCCAGGGACCAACACTGTGTCCACTATATGGAACCATTCCTCGGGGTGATCAGCCAGCAACCTGGTGGCAGGATGATTACCTTGGACCACTTCCATCATGGAAGGGACAGTGTTTTGCTCTTACTGGAATAGATACTTATTCTGGATATGGATTTGCCTTCCCTGCACACAATGTTTCTGCCAAAACTACCATCTGTGGACTTACAGAATGCCTCATCCACTGTCATGGTATCCCACACAGCAAAGCTTCAGATCAAGGGACTCATTTCACAGCAAATGAAGTGCGGCAATGGGCCTATGCTCATGGAATTCACTGGTCTTACCATGTTCCCCATCATCCTGAAGCAGCTGGCTTAATAGAACAATGGAATGGCCTACTGAAAACACAATTATGGCACCAACTAGGTGGCAATACCTTGAAGGGTTGGGGCATTGTTCTCCAGGATGCTGTATATGCTCTAAACCAGTATCTAGTGTATGGTGCTGTTTCTCCAATAGCCAGGATTCATGGGTTCAGGAACCAAGGGATGGAAACAGGGTGGTACCACTCACTATTACCCCTAGTGACCCACTCAAAAAATTTTTGCTTCCTGTCCCTGCTACCCTATGCTCTCCGGGTCTGGAAATCTTAATCCCAAATGGAGGAAAACTCTTATATGGAAACACAATACTGATTGCCTTGAACTGGAAATTAATAATGCCACCCAGACATTTTGGCTTCCTCATGCCTCTGGATCAACAAAGAAGGGTATTACTGTACTATCTGGTGTGTTAGATCCTGATTACCAAGGGAAAATTGGATTGACATTACATAATGGAGGTAAAGAAGAATATGTCTGGAATACAGGAGATTCTTTAGGACATCTCTTAGCACTAACATGCCCTGTGATTAAAGTCAATGGAAAATTACAGCAACCCAATTCTGATATGACTGCCAATGCTCCAGACCTTTCAGGAATGAAGGTTTGGGTCACCCACCAGGCAAAGAACCATGACCAGTTGAGGTGCTTGCTGAGGGCAAGGGAAATACAGAATGGTTGGTGGAACAAGGTAGTTCTGAATATCAGCTATGACCATGTGATCAGTTGCAGAAATGAGGACTGTGATTGTTATATTTCTTTGTTGTATATGTGCATCAAATATTTTTGTTTCCTTCTGTTATGACTTGTGAAATGTAAATAAGGTTAATGCGTTTCAGTTGTATGTATGTTAGGGTATCATGTTAGGTGCCAAATGACTTTATAATTGTCGTTATTTAGAGATTATGTATGGTTAAGAAGATGTGTACAACTGCCAAGTGGACAAGGGGTAGACTGTGATAGTTGGAGCTGTGTCAACTTGGTTGGACCACAATTCTGTGTGGTTTAAGCAACTATAATGTGGGTTGTTCCAATGATGGCATCAGATGTATGTTTTGAGTAACCAATCCATTGAAAGGGAGTTTCCCTAGGGGTATGGCCTGCTTCCAGTATATTTATGGACATCCTGGGAAAAGGACTCTTCTTCTGTGGACTGGGATTCTGCCTACAACTGTCGGTGAGTGAACAGTCGACCATTCAGCCTGGAGATCTTGGATTCATTATTTGTTGGAGTCAACAGCCAGTATACTGCCCATCAACCTTGAGCTCCTCAGCCCCTGCAGCTGTGTGAGTCATGAAAAGCCTCCAGCTTGACGTTTGATCCAGGAACTTTGGACTTGCCAGCTTCTATAAGTGTGTGAGCCATTTTCCTAAAATAAATTCCTCTTTCTCTCTCTCTATATATATAAGCTTTACTGGTTTTGTTTCTCTAGAGAACCCAGTCTAAAACACTCTGAAATAATGTGATGGTCTCAGCTCTCTATCTCCAAGGTCACTCCATCATCCTATCACCTTAATAATAAAGATTGTGTTCCTTACAGGACATAAAATCCCCTATAATATAGTCCTGATGCTTTCCCAGCCTCACTCGTACAACTTCCCGCCTGTAATTTTGCCTTTTAGCAACATAATTCTCCAAACTTACCAAGGGGTTGCATGCCTCTGTGCCCAGGTTCTCCGTGCCCAAAATATCTTCTCCCCCGCTACTGCCTTATCTATCTGTTTTCTCCTAATTCTAATCCATCTTCAATGGATGAGCTTGATGTCACATGTCCTTCAGAAAGTTTTTCTGGAACTCCTGAGTTGGACTGACATCTCCTCTCCTATAGTAACTTGCATATATCTCTGTCATAGCCCTTAGTACAATATTATCTCTTTCTGTCTTGGTCTCATCCATCAGACTATAAATTCGTGGAGAAAGTTCTGTGCCTTATCTATTTTGTTATTCCCAGCACTTAGTGTAGTAACAGTCAAGAATTAGACTCTTAAAAAAATACGTTGGAAAAAAAAAAAAAAAATACGTTGGATCAAATTATGCACGTGATGTTCTCATTAACATCAGTTAACAAATTGGAACCTCTGGCTTCACTCTGGATCTTGACTTCTTATATAATACAGATTCTTAAAGTTTCTCCCTGAATTGTCTTATCCATTTTACTCTTTGATAAATTTAATAATCAATAGGATCTTCCTGGAAAAGGTAACGGACAGAGGTGATGGAAGAAAATAGCAAGACAAGAAAAAGAAATCTGAGGGAGTAATGTTGCAAAAAAAAAAAAAAAAAAGAAAGAAAGAAAAGAAAAAGATGAGTCACAGATGGAGATATTTGCAAAATGAAGAAGGAAGGAGTGGAAAATGAGGAGGCTTAATTATGGTGCATGATTCAACCACAGATTAAACCGCTGAATCTTACTTCCAGTTTTCTTCACTTCTATTTAAACTATACTAATCTGACTTCCTGAACTAATCTATTTCTAGTAACATATATTCGGCCCCAACATGTGTAATTCCTGTCACAGGCCACACTGCCCTGTGAAAGACAAAAACCAGATTCCTGACAAAACTTGGCACAAGAGCCCCTGCCTTAATTCTCTGGGCTGTCTTGGAAGTAAGTAAGGCAAAGGCCCTGGCAGTCCTCAGAGGAGCTTGCCCATAGCCAGTTACAAGTTCTCAGGAGCACAGGCCTTCCCCTTCTCTTGCATGAACTCTGATAATCTTTAACTCCATCTTTAACTGAGAAAGAATTATATAAAAAATCTAAAACCAGGGAGTTTTGATAGCAGAAGGACCTAATCCTGAGTTAACTCTTAATTATCTCACTTCCTAGGCATGCCATATCAATTATTGCATTGCTTCAATTCTCCAAGCTCAGTTTCCTCAACTCTTAAATGGGGAGATAGGATTAATTCACATGGTTTTAGGGGACCAGAAAATACTAATATTTATGGATGCTCTTAAAATAATGTCAAGGACATACAGATGGTACTTCATAAATAGAACAATTTCATTAGTTCTTCTCAGCTGAAAGGAATCCATTTTGGTCTATGAGTACCCATTAGGTCATATATCATGGAATCTGACACCTGTCTGTTCCTTCTGTGCACCACTTAAGTGTCTTCCAGGGAACAAGGTGTGCAGCAAGCTCATTCACGACCCTAGTTTTCTTCTTTAAAAAAAAAAAAAAAAATTGTGATTTAGGTGAAAGTTTACAGAGCAAATTTATCTCTATATAGCAGTTCATATACACTTAGTCTCATGACATTGACTGTAATCTCCCACCATGCAACAGCTCTCCTCCCACCCTCTCCCCGTATCTATATCCTTTCTGCGTCCTTCGCTCCCATACACTCCTGGCCCCTGAGCTGTCTCCCTTTGCATACACAGCCCTTCTATTCTCCCATGATTGATCTCTCCAAGGAGTGGATCTACCTAATGTAAATGTTCAGCTCACAGGGCTGTGTTTTGTTTGCTTGGAAGCCACCAGAGTGGGTTCAATTCCAGACCTGAAGGGCAGCTAGGGGCCACAGTCTCAGAGGTTCCACCAGGCTCCATCAGACCAGCAAACCTGTCTTCTTCTTCTTCTTTTTTTTTTTTTTCTTTATAGTTTTTTCCACATTGTTCTCCCACTCTATCCAGGATCTCCTACATAAACTCCATGACCCTAGTCTTCTTGCTGAGGGACAATGAGTCTTTCATGCCCTGGCCCATAGCAAAACTGCCTCTTTAAAACACTGGGATGATTCTGATACCACCCTTGAGGATCCTTCTCTAAAGTGTACTAGACTTGTGACATTTACACTGTCAACTTTTGAGAATTTGGCTGAATCCACGTGCATTATATGGCTCATGCTTAGAAGCAAGTACTTAATCAATGAGTAAGCCTAGTTGATTACTCAGCCTCTGCATCTTAATTAGTATTTGTGAACTTAGGAATTCTGGAAAGTCTCAAGATGTTTCCTTTGCACGTGGCAAGGGTGTACCATATATCTGGAGGCCAGGCTTCCGGGAAAGTTTCATGGGTCAACAAGAAACAGATGTATCTTAACTAAATGCAGCTTGGAAGGTTCTGCATAATATTTCCCCAAATGAGTTGTAGAATCAACTCTTCGAGGCACACCTTAAATGTTGCCTCTTCTGTGAACTCCCCTCTGACCTTTCTCAAATACAGTTTGCTATTTCTTCCTCTGTGTTTCCATAGTATTGAATGCATACTCATTCTAAAATTCATCACTTTAACTGTTGGCTTTTATAACTAATCTTAATTACCGAGAACAGAGACTCTATATTTTTGTATCCCTGGTACTTACCAATTGGAGTTTCTGGCATGTAGTTATATCTTAATATTTTTCCCCATAGGAATTATCAGGCAGGGCAGTATTTTTATTGTGCTGTCAGTTCTCTAAGCCATATGCTTATAGAATTGGGTAAAATCTGCTGATTCCACTAAATAGAGAGTGATTCTTCAGTCCCTATTTTTGCTCTGAAGTGTTCTTCCAGACTCCTTTGCAATCATATGAGAAGATTCCAGACAATCTTAGACTATCCTAATGCACCTATTGTTTGCCATATCTGAAGCTCTTGGCTCCTCTGGCAAAGTTTGCCCCTGAGTCATGACCTCTCCATGTCTCCTGTTGTTGGTAGATGACATGCAAATCTAGCAAAAAGCTAAGCATTACACTAGGAAGCCTGACAGAGCAGGATTTGCTAAGGAGAAAAATTGGAGCAATAACAGGTGTACAGTTCTTCCATTGACTAATGCTTCCTGGAGCAATGACTCCAAAAGTGTAGGTGTCAGTCTTCAAAATGAACCTCAGATTTCTAAAGCAAGTGATTGAGAAATATCACCTCCTGTCCTGGTAAAAGGCGTTTTGGTGGTATAGTGTCTTAGGCATTTGACTTCTAACCAGAATACTGGTGGTCCAAACCCACCAGCCACTCCTTGGAAGGAAGTTTGAACAATCTACTTGGAAACCCAAGGAGGGGTCGCTATGAGTCGGGTTTGACTTGATGGCAGTGAGGTTTTTTTTTTTTTTCTTTTTTTTGTCCTGCTCAAAATAAGGGCCTGAGGTACAATAGCAATATTGTGGATGCAACTTTAGCACCAGACCTCTTCCTTCAGCTAAGTATTATGGCATAATCAGGGGCTGGATACAAGGTTTGAAGTTGTAGTTACATGATGTAGTATATGGGAGACCTGATTCACCACTTCAGCCCTCCACCATGTTATAGGGTCTCAATTACTCAGCTGTAGCTGATTTCATGTTGCTTTAGGAGGCCAGTCTATAAGGAATAAAAGGGGGACAAGTTAAAACTTAGCTTTCAATGGATTTTAAAAATGTTTTATTGATCCTAACTCACTAACACCTACTGGGCATAAGCAAAATTAATGAGGCAAACATAACCAGATTGAATTACTTCCTATAGCCAAAGTCATTAACATTGCTCTTTTTAAAATTAAGATTCATCATTAAGCCCATGAGTGTAGCAGTTCCATCTTAACACCTTAATGCTTCCCTACTGCCCATCCTCCACAAGTCATCTGTCAGTTTGTTGTACTGTAGTGGCATGTGTGTTGCTGTGGTGTTCAAAGCTATACCACAGGTATTTCATATACCAGCAAGGTCACCCATGGTGGACAAGTTTCAGTAGAGCTTACAGGCTAAGACAGGAAGAAAGATGTGGTGGTCTGCTTCTGAAAAAAAATGGCTACTGAAAACTTAATAAATAGCAGTGAAAAATAGTCAGTTATACTGCCGATAAATGATTGCCTTAGATTAGAAAATACAAACGTGGTATTTGAGGAGCACTGTCTCCTCAAAGTAGAGTCAAACTTAACCAAGTGAATAGAGCAAAGCTTTTGGGACCTTCATTTGCTGATATGGCACAATTCAAAATGAGAAGAAATAACTGCAAACATCCATTAATAAGCAGAAAGTGGAATGTATGAAGTGTGAATCTAGGAAAATTGGAAGTTGTCAAAAATGAAATGGAATGCATAAAGATCAATATCCCAGACATTAGTGAGATAAAATGGACTGGTATTTGCCATTTTGAAATTGACAGTCATATGGTCTACTATGCCAGGAATGACAAATTGAAGAGTAATGGTGTTACATTCACAATAGAAAAGAGCATGTGGAGATTTTTCCTGAAGGACAACACTGTCAGTGATAGGATAATATCCACACACCTATAAGGAAGACCCATCACTCATCTGTTAGTTTGTCATACTGTTGGTGGCTTGAATGCTGCTGAGAGGCTGGAGAATATGTCACTGGTATTTCAAATACCAGTAGGGTCACCCATGGTGGACAGGTTTCAGTGGAGCTTCCAGACTAAGACAAACTCAGAAGAAGGAAGAGGCCATGTACTTCTCAGAGAATTGGCCAGTGAAAACCTTGTGCATAGCAATGAAACACTGTCAAATACATTACTGTAAAACTTTAGGAGTAATCCTGAAACATTGTCTAAAACAGTGCTGAAACTCTCAGGTCAGAAGGCACTCAAAATATGACTGGGGAAAAGCTGCCTCCTCAGAGCAGGGCTGAACTTAATGATGTGGATGGAGGAAAGCTTTCCAGACCTCTATTTGCTGATCTGGTATGACTCAAAATGGGAAGACACAGCCACAAACATCACTAATAATGTTGTTGTTGTTATGTGCCATCGAGTCAAACCCAACTCATAGCGACCCCTCCTTGGGTTTCCAAGGCAGTATCACTACGGAAGTAGATTGCCCCATCTTCCTTCTGAGGAGTGGCTGGTGGGTTTGAACCATCAGCCTTCTGGTTAGCAGTCAAATGCCTTAGGCACTATGCTATCAGAGCTCCTTCATTAATAATAGGAACATGGAATGTATTAATTATGAATCTAGGAAAATTGGAAATTGTCAAAAATGAAATGGAATGCATAAAGATCGATATCCTAGACATTGTTTGTTATTGTTAGGTGCCGTCAAGTCATTTCTGACTCATAGTGACCCCATGCACAGCAGAACAAAACACCACCTGATCCGGCACCAGCTCCATGATCCTGGCTATACTTGAGGCCATTGTTGCAGCCACCATGTCAATCCATCTCATCAAAGGCCTTCCTCTCTTTTGTAGACCCTCCAACTTACCAAACATGACATCCTTCTCCAGGGAATTGTCCCCTCTGACAACCTGACCAAAGTAGGTGAGACGAAGTCTGGCCATTAGTAAGCTGAAGTTGAGTGGTTTTGGCCATTTTGAATCACACAAGAATATGATCTATCATGCCAGGAATGACAAATTGAAGAGGAATGGTGTGACATTCATCCTTACAAAAAATGTTTCAAGATCTACCCTGAAGTACAATGCTCTCAGTGATGGGATAATAGCCACATGCTTACAAGGAAGACCAGTTAATAGTACTATTATTCAAATTTACACACCTACCACCAAAGCCAAAGATGAGGAAACTGAAGATTTTACCAACTTCTGCAGTGTGAAATTGACCAAACATGGTATCAAGATGTGTTGATTATCATAGGTGACTGGAATGCAAAAGTTAGAAACAAGAAGAATCACCAGTAGTTGGAAAATATGGCCTTGGTGATAGAAATAATGCTAGAGATCTCATGATAGAATTTTGCAAGACCAACTACTTATTCATTGCAAATGACATTTTTCCACAACACAAACAAAGGCTATACATGTGGACTTCACCAGAAGGAGTACACAGAAATCAGATTGACTACATCTATGGCAAGAGGTGATGGAAAAGCAGGGTTCCAGCAAGATGGTGGACTAGGCAGAAGGATTGCACAGACCCTCTTCAACAAAGAAAAGGGAAACCAATTAACACAGACACAGAAGATAATCTTGGACCCCTGAGCCTTGA
>NW_006921668.1:9478463-9489838 GCF_000298275.1 Orycteropus afer afer
TTTTGGTCAATGACATGAGACAAAGTATATGTGAACTGCTGTATGAAAAGTGAATTTACTCTGTAAATCTTCACCCAAATCCTAATAAAAAAAAAAAGAGGTGATGGAAAAGCTCAATATCTTCAGCCAAAAAAAGACCAGGAGCTGACTGTGGAACAGACCATCATTGGCTCACATGAAAGATCAAGCTGAAGCTGCAGACAAATAAAACAAGTCTATGAGAGCCAAAATATTACCTTGAGTATATCCCTCCTGAATTTAGAGACTATCCGAATAGATTTGATACACTGAACACCAATGACTGAAAACCAGAGGAACTGTGAGATAGTGTCAAGAACATCATCTATAAAGAAAGAAAAAGGTCATTAAAAAAAACAGGAAAGGAATAAGAGCACCAAACAAACATCAAAAGAGACTCTTAAACTTACCCTTGAATGGAGAGTGGCTGGAGCAAATGGAAGAAATGACAAGATAAAGGAGCTGAACAGAAGATTTCAAAGAGCAGCTCAAGAAGACAAACTCAATTGTTATAATGAAATATGCAAAGACCCGGTGTTAGAAAACCAAAAGGGAAGAACACACTCAGCCACTCAGCTTTCTCAAGCTGAAAGAACTAAAGAAAAAAAATTAAGTCTGGAGTTGCAATGTTGAAAGATTCTATGGACAAAATGTCGAATGATGCAGGAAACATCCAAAGAAGATGGAAGGAATACACAGAGTCACTGTACCAAAAAGAATTTGTCGATGTTCATGCATTTGAGGAGGTGGCATATGATCAAGAACAAATGGTCTAGAAGGAAGAAGTCGAAGCTGCACTGAAGCAATTGGCAAAAACAAGGATACAAGATTTGGTGGAATACCCAACGAGATGTTTCAACAAATGGATGCCACACTGAAGGTACCTACTTGTCTATGCCAAGAAATTTGGAAGACAGCTATCTGGCCAACTGAATGGAAATTCCAAAGAAAGGTGATCCCCCAGAATGTGGAAATTATCGAACTATGTAATTAATACCACATGCAAGTAAAATCTTGCTGAAGATAATTCAAAAATGGTAGACGCAGTATATAGACAGAGAACTTCCCGAACTGCCAGCTGGATTCAGAAGAGGATATGGAATGAGGGATATCGTTGCTGACATCAGATGAATCTTGGCTGAAAGCAAAGAATACCAGAAAGATGTTTACTTGTGCTTTATTGGCTATGCAAAAGCATTTGATTATGTGGATCATAACAAATTATGTATAACATTGAACAGTGCTATGCAATGCAATGCACTGCCGTCGAGTCAGATCTGACTCATAATGACCTCTTCTTGGGTTTCCAAGATGGTATCACTACAGAAGTAGATTGCCCAACCTTCCTTCTGGGGAGTGGCTAGTAGGTCTAAACTGTCAGTCTTCTGGTTAGCAGTCAAATACCTTAGGCACGATACCACCAGAGCTCCCATAACATTGAGAATAATGGGAATTCCAGAACCCTTGACTGTGCTCATCAGAAAGCTGTACATAGGTCAGAAGGCTGTTGTTCCAACAGAACAAAGGAATACTGCATGGTTTAAAATCAAGAATGGTGTCAGGGCTGTATCCTTTCACCATACTTATTCAATCTGTATGCTGAGCAAATAATCCAAGAAGCTGGACTATAGGAAGAAGAACATGGCATCAGAATTGGAGAAAAATTCATTTACCACCTGTTACATGCAAATAACACAACTTTGCGTGCTGAAAGTGAAGATGACTTGAAGCACTTACTGATGAAGTTTGAAGACTATAGTCTGCAGGGTGGATTACATCTCAATATAAAGAAAACAAAAATCCTCACAACCAGAACTATAAGCAGCATCATGATAAATGGAGAAAAGATTGAAGTTGTCAAAGACTTCACATTGCTTGGTTCTATGATTGATGCCAATGGAAGCAGCAGTCAGGGCATCAGATGACATATAACACTGGGCAAACCTGCTGCAAAGGACCTCTTTCAAGTGCTAAAGAGCGTAGATATCTCCTTGAGGACTAAGGTGCACCTTACATAAACCATGGTATTTTCAATCACCTCGTACGCATGTGAGAGCTGGGCAATGAATAAGGAAATGAATGATGAAAAGTTGATGCTTTTGAGTTGTTGTGCTGACAAAGAATGCTGAAAGTACCATGGACTACCAAAAGAATGAGCATATCTGTCCTGGAAAAGTACAGCCGGCATGCTCCTTGGAAGCAATGGCCAGACTTTGTCTCACCTAGTTTGGTCATGTTGTCCGAAGGGACCACTGCCTGAAGAAGGATATCATGCTTGGTAAAGTGGAGGGTCAACGAAAAATGGGAAGGCCCTCAACAAGATGGATTGACACAGTGGCTACAACTATGTGCTCAGGTATGATAAGGATTGTGAGGCTGGCACAGGACGGGCAATGTTTCATTCTGTTGTGCATAGGATCACTTTGAATCGAAGCCAACTCGATAGCACCTAACAAAAACATAAGGATGACCAAGGAGCTCTTGTGGCATAGTGGGTACAACATTTGACTGATAACCAGAAGGTCTGCAGTTCAAACTCATCAGCTGCTGTGTGGAAGGAAGATGGGGCAATCCACTTCCCTAAAGACTTACTGCCCAGGAAAGCCATCGGGGATTGCCATTAGTCAGAACTGACTTGTTGCCTGTGAGTTAGGTTTTTTGTTTTTGTTTTTGTTTTATTGGCACAAGGAAGATCATTGAATATGACTAGTATTTAAATTTTTGTACCAAACACTAATGGCAAAGAGGAAAAAAAACTTGAAGATTTAAAGTTGAAATTGATCAAACACGTAATCAGGAGGCACTGATAGTCACTGGTGATTGAAATGAAAAAGTTGAAAACAAAGAAAGATTAGCAGTTGGAAGATATGGACTTGCTGATAGAAAAGATGCCATAGATTGCATGGTAGGATTCTGCAAGAGCAATTAATTATTCCTTGTGAATACCTTTTTTCAACAATGTAAATGGGAGCTATACACATGGACCCCACAGGATGGAATACACAGGAATCGAATCAACAACAACTGTGAAAAGAGATGATGGAGAAGTTCAATACCATCAGTCAGGACAAAGTCAAAGGTTGACTACAGAACAGACCATCAACTGCTCATATCCCAATTCAAGTTGAAACCAAAGAAAAAATTTTAAAGTCCACAAGAGTCAAATACAAGCTTGATTATATCCTGCTTGAATTTAGAGACCATCTCAAGAATAAATTTGATGCATTGAGCCTAATGACCAAAGACCAGATGACTTGTTATGTATCGTCAGTAGGATAACATAAAAGATATCATACATTAAGAAAGTAAAAGGTCATTGAAAAGAAAGGAAAGAAAGAAAACATCGAAATAGATGTTAGAAGAGACTCTGAAACCTGCTCTTCAGCATAGAATAGCTAAAGCAAAAGGAAAATGATGAAGTAAGGGAGTGGAACAGATGATTTCAAAGGGCAGCTCAAGAAGACAAAGTAAAGTACTATAATGAAATGTGCAAAGATCTGGAATTAGAAAACCAAAAGGGAAGAACAAGCTTGGCATTTCTCAAGCTGAAAGAACTGGAGAAAAAAATCAAGGCTTGAATTGCAATATTCAAAGATTCACTGGAAAAATATTGAACAAGGCAGAAAGCATTAAAATAAGATGGAAGGAATACACAGAGTCATTGTAACACAAAAAATTGGTCAGCTTTCAAGCATTTCAACATGTAGCATATGATCAAGAACTGATGCTATTGAAGGAAGACATCCAAGCAGCACTGAAGGCATTGGCAAAAACAAGGCTTCCAGAATTGGTGGAGTACCAATTGAAATGTTTCAATAAACAGATGCAATGCTGGGTGTGCTCTTTCATTTATGCAAAGAAATTTTGAAGATAGCTACCTAGAAAATTGATTGGAAGAGATCCAAATTCATGCCCATTCAAAAGAAAGATGATGCAAGAAAATGAAGAAATTACCAGGAAATATCATTAATACCACAGGCAAGTAAAATGTTGTTGAAAATAAATAAATAAAAATGAAATAAAGAATACAGCAGTAAGACAGGGAACTGTCAGAAATTCAAGTCAGTTTTTGAAGAGGACATGAAAAAAGGCATATCATTGTTGATATCAGATAGATCTTGGCTGAAAGCAGGGAATACTTGAAAGATGTTTACCTGTGTTTTATTGACTATGCTAAGGCACTCAAGTATGTGGATCATAACAGAGTACGGATAACATTATAAAGAATGGGTCTTCCAGAACACTTAATTTTGTTTATGTGGAACGTATACATAGACAGAGAGGCAGTCATTCAAACAAAACAAGGGGATACTACATGGTTTTAAATCAGCAAAAGTATGCAACTGGGTTTTATCCTTGCACCATACTTATTCATTTTGTATGCTGAGCAAATAATCTGAGAAGCTGGACTGTATGAAGAAGAACATGGCATCAGGTTTGGAGGAAGACTCATTAACAACCTGTGATATGCAGATGACATAACCTTGTTTGCTGGAAAACTTGAAGTCCTTACTAATGAATATCAAGGATTACAAACTTCAATGTGGATTACATGAAACTAAAACTCACTGCCATCAAGTCGGATTCAACTCATAGCGACCCCTCCTTGGGTTTCCGAGGTAGTATCACTATGGAATTAGATGGCCCAACCTTCCTTCCAAGGAGTGGCTAGTGGGTTTGAACTGCCAGCCTTCTGGTTAGCAGTCAAATCTCTTAGGCACTATACAACCAGAGCCCCCTGCTGTGGATTACATATCAATGTAAAAAAAAAAAAAAAAAATCCTTACCACTGGACCAATAAGCAACATCATAAATGGAGAAAACATTGAAGTTGCCAAATATTTTAGTTTACTTGGATCCACAATCAACACCTGTGGAAGCAGCAGTCAAGGAATTAAACAACATTGCATTGGGTAAATCTGCTATAAGAGACCTCTTTAGCATGTTAAAAAGAAAAAATCTCACTTTGAGGACTAAGATGTGCCTGACCCAAACTATGGTATTTTCAATTGCCTCATATGCAAGCAAAAGCTGGACAATGAGTAATGAAGGGTTAGTGCTTTGGAATTATGATGTTGGTGAAGAATATTTACTACTCATGGATTGTCAGAAAAGCCCATTCATCTATCTTGAAGAAGTAAAGCCAGAATGCTCCTTAGGGGCAAGAATGGAGAGATTTCATCTCACATATTATAGATATGTTATCAGGAGAGACAAGTTCCTTAAGAAGAACATCATGCTTGGTAAAGTAGAGGGTCAGCCAAAAAAAGGAAGTTGGATTAACACAATGGCTACAAAAATGGACTCAGATATAATGAGAACTGTGAGAATGGCACAGGACTGGGGAGTGTTTCCCTCCATTATACACAGGGTCACTATGAGTTTCAACTCACTTGATGGCACCTAACAATGAGTACTGATCCTATTTTGTAGAAAGAATGAGTTTTTAGTTATGGAAATTAGAGCTCAACTCAACTAAACTTTAGTCTCAAAAGGTGTTCTGGTATGTTTATTATTTCCTTAAAGTATAATCTTGACAGAACCATATCCAAAAACCCACTACCATTGAGTTGATTCCAATAAATAGATCCCCATTGGGTTTCCAAGACTGTAAATCTTCATGAAAGTAGATTGCCTCATCTTCCTCCCGCCAAGCAGCTGGTGGTGGGTTTGAATCACTGACTTTCTGGTTAGCAACCAAAATCTTTACCCACTATGCCACCAAGGCCCCTCTGATATAAATACAATAAAAGCAAATATTTAAGAGGGTCAGCATTTTTATATCCTACTTCTTTGTATTCCCCAACTGTCACAATGAACCTAAATATCCACTTTGTGCCACACAGTAAATTCTTTTAGAATAAATGGCTATGGATTTAACAAGAGTTTGCAAAAGGTCAGGAGAAAAAGGCCTTTGCTTCCCTGAAAAAAAAAAAAAAAATTATCCTCAAACACCAGTGAAAGGCAGGAAAATGCAAGAGACAATTCTCAGATAATATACTGTAAAAGAATCATCTGTTTATAATGCGACACATTAGAATCACCTGGAGAGCTATTAAAAAAAAAAAAAAAAAGTTTATTAGATTGGGTTCTGTAGAGAAACAAAAACCAGTAAAGCTTATATATATGTATATATAGAGAGAAATTTATCTTAGGAAAATGGCTCACACACTTATAGAAGCTGGCAAGTCCAAAGTTCCTAGATCAAACGTCAAGCTGGAGGCTTTTCCTGACTCTTGCAACCACAGGGGCTGAGGAGCTCAAGGCTGGCAGGCAGTACACCGGCTGTTGACTCCAACGAATGATGAATCCAAGATCTCCAGGCCGAATGGTGGACTGTTCACTCACGGACAGTTGTAGGCAGCACAACAGAATCCCGATCCAAAGAAGAATGTCTCTCTTCCCAAGATGTCCTTGGATATACTGGAAGCAGTCCACATCCCTAGGGAAACTCCCCTTCAACAGATTGGCCACTCAGAACATAGTTATCTGATCCTGTCATGGGAACAACCACATCACAACAACTCAAACCACACAGAATTATGGTCCAGTCAAGTTGACATACAGCTCCAACTATCACAAAAAGAAAAAGAATTTTTAGACTCCACTCTTAAAAATTCTAACTTAATCAATATGGATGGGACCTGAGTATAATTGTAATGTTAAGGCAGGTTGAGAACTGCTCCTGAGAGGAATGTGATACAGAGTCTTGCCCACAAACTGGTGCCAGTTTGTGATCTGCTTTTATTGTTGTTTGCTTGTGCTGTACGGTAAATATAGAAATAGAAACTGAGTGTCTTAGAAACTTTTATAGCATTCACAAATTTGCAGAGTAATTTGATGTCTTTTGAATCCAATAATAAAAGAAATTGAGGCTTGTATATTGTATCTCTTAACTTTTCATGTTATTTCATTTTTCTAGTAATTCAGTTCATCTTACTGTATTGTGTACTATTCTATGATGGTATACATACCAGCATACCTGAGAGATATTGTGGATTCAGTTCCAGACCACTGCAATAAAGTGTGTATCACAAGAAAGTGACTGACACGAAAATATTTTTGCTCTCAGTGCATATAAAAGTTTTGTTTACACTATGCTGTAGTCTATTAAGTGTGCAATATCATTCATGAAAAAGCTTGAAATATTGTGAAAATTACCAAAATGTGACACAGAGACATGAAGTGAGCACATGCTGTTGGAAAAATGATGTCAATAGACGTGCTCTACACAAGGTTGCCACAGATCTTCAATTTGTAAAAAACTGTGAAGCACGATAAAGCAAAGTACAATAAAACAAGGTATGTTTGTGTGTGCAAATATATGTTGTTGTTGTTGTTATGTGCTGTCAAGTCAAACCCAACTCATAGTGACCCCTCCTTGGGTTTCCGAGACAGTATCACTGTGGAAGTAGGATTGCCCAACCTTCCTTCGGAGGAGTGGCTGATGGGTTCGAACCGCCAGCCATCTGGTTAGCAGGCAAGTGTCTTAGCTACTATGCTACCAGAGCTCCCGTGCAAATATATACATGTGTACAAATATATACATATAAGGATATATTTAATCCTGACTCTTTACTCTCTATCTCTCTCTCTCTCTCTCTCTCTCTCTCACACACACACATACACACTCAGCATGAAGAGTAAATGTGAGATGCTAGAGTACAAGGCTGAATTTTGAAAGGTGCTTAGTAACTGCTACTCTTTATCTGACTCACAGTAAGAAAAGAAAGGGATGATTGTTCAGCCTGTCACCAAGCAAGTATCTGATTATTCTCTCAGGTAACTTGTTTCTAATAATGGGAATGGCTACATAGTTTAGTAATACCTGTCTAAGGAACTCCTCTCAATAGGAATACATATTACTTTTTTTATAGTCAGCTAAATCTAGCAACTCCTTGACCGCAGGGTAGTCCAGGAGACAGCAAGGCTGATCTGACTACTCAGTTACAGCACCAGCCAGGTGGCAATGACTTGCATGTTGGCTACTCTCTTCTAGAAGCTTGTATATATTCAAAATCAGCATTCAACATATGGTACTCTCTCTTCCATTGTCAGAATTCATTTGTCAGGGAAGGAAGGGTGGAAATCCAAGAGACATCACTCACTATTACCCACAGTGATCAACTTCCTGTCTCTGTAACCTTACACTCTGCTTGTCCAGAAGTCTTATTTCCAAAGGGAAGAGTGCTTCCACCAGGAGACACAACAATGATTCCATTAAACTGAAAGTTATAACTGCCACCTTACCACTTGGGGATCTTCATACCTTTGAATCAACTGGCAAAGAAGGGAGTTACTGAATTTGTTGAGGTGATTGATGTTGATTATCAAGGGGGAAATTGAGCTGCTACTGTACAATGGAGGTAAGGAAGAGTTTGTCTAGAATATGGGAAGTCCCTTAAGATATGTTAGTACCACCATGCCGTGTGATTAAAGTAAACAGAAAAGTTCAACAACTCAATCAAGTAGAACTACTAATGGCCAACACTCTTTAGGAATGAGGATTTCTATCACTTCACCAGGCAAAGACCACAACCATCTCAGGTGCTCACTGAGGGCAAAGGAAATTGGAATTAAGTAGCAGAAGTAGGTAGCTATAAGTATGAGATAAAACCATGTGACCAGATGCAAAAACAAGGACTACAATTGTTACGTTTTTCCTTATTTTTCTATGAATATGTTTGTATATATATTTACATATATTAAACAAATATCTTTGTGTTCTTCCCTCTCCTATCCCATTAATATATAACATTAAAAGTATCATATTATTAATATACTAATTAAATTTAAATCACAGCATTTAAGTTGCAGGACATCAAGGAGAAAAATGACTATTACCCAAAGATTCTTTTGACATAGCAACAAAATATAATATGGCACCCTGGATGAGATGCTGATGGAGAAAAAGGATATTTGGTAAAACTAATAAAATCCAAATAAAGTGTAGAATTTAGGTAATAGTAATGTGCCAATATTGGTTCATTAATTGCAATAAATATACCATACTAATATAAGATGGTAACAATAGAGGTAGCTGGGTAAATGGCACACAGAAACTCTTTGTCTTACCTTTTCACTTTTCTGTAGATGTAAAACTATTCTAAAATAAAATGTTTCTTCACTTTTTCTAAAAACAAGTGAATGCTACCTAATAGTTTATATAAAAGTATTTATAACCACTTGACTGTAAATGAGCAGATACCCAGCACCTCAAACAGGGCTTGGCACAAAGTAAGCAGTCAACAATCTCTGCTAAATAAGTTTAATGGCTATAAAATAGTTTTATACCATATAGTCTGCTTAAAATAAAAATTAAAAAAATATATATTTAAGTATTTCATTTTTTAGGTTACAGGAGAAAATACTCAAAAGAAAAGCAAACAATGTTTTCATTTATTAAAAGTTTCCAAAAGATACTCAAACCAGGGATAATTTAAGGAAAGTTACAGAGGCGGCATATGCAATCACTTAGTGAGCTGCCCAGCCAAATGGAACACTGCTATAAGGGAAAATGGAGAGGATCTGATTAAAAGGAGGTATGCTTTCTTTTGTGAACTTTAAAAATTGATACCATTTCCTCTTCTGCCTTTTGTTTTTTGTGATGGGTTCTAATCTTGCTTTCTCTTGCTTTCTTTTCATTTTTATATATTTAGTTTTTCCTTTTGACCTTTCTCACATTTCTTTTTTCTTTTGTTTTTTGGGTTTTTTTTTTTTTTTTACCTTTGTTACTCTTCTGATTGCTTTGTATCTGTCTTTTTCATTTCTTAGACCTGGCAGCCACAGGCTGAAATTAGTTCACTTTCATGTGAGTTACTCAGCCCCTTTCTTTTCTTCTCAGGCACCTACCTGGCTTTGGACCTTTCCATTGCTGATTAGCATTTTCTTTGGAGACACTTCCAGGTCTTTATAAAGCACTCTGTGATTCATTCTCCTTATGTTGTCTACATCTGAAAACAGATGCATTTCATCAGGCTTGTTAATTTGTAAATTTAGAAAATACTGTAGACTTCAGTGGCAAAACTTATTTTCCTATGAATAAAGTGACATAATAACAGTGTTCTGCTTGTTTGAAATATATTCATAGCAAAATTATGTAGATAAAAATATAATACTCTGCCAAAATTTTCATCCTTTCTTCTGGAATATATTTTTAAAACCCTCTTCTGCCTTGATACCATTTTACTGCCCAAGGAGTCAGGAAACTTGGTTTCTGGTCTTTACCTAGGGGACTCTGGACAAATCATTTAATCCTTAAAGTTTCCATGTGCCTGATTATAAAACTCACTGCCTTAGAGTTGGATCTGACTCTTAGTGACCCCCCCCCTTGGGTTTATCTCTATGGAAGTACATTGCCCAATCTTCCTTCCAGGAAGTGGCTGGTGGGTTTGAACCACCAGCCTTCTGGTTAGCAGTCAAATAAATGCCTTAGGAGCTCTTGTGGCATAGTGCCTAAGGCATTTGCCAACCAGAAAGCTGGTGGTCCAAACCCACCTGCCACTCCCCAGAAGAAAGATTGGGCAATCTACTTCCATAGTGATACTGCCTCAGAAGCCCAAGGAGGGGTCCCTATGAGTAGAATCCGGCTCCATGGCAGTGGGTTTGGTTTGGTTTAGTTATAAAACGGAAATAATCAATAACTCCCAGCCATGGAGACTGTCGATCTTGATTGTGGCTAGATGGCCCATCCAGATATAAAACCTATGATTATAAGTTTGCATAAGCATTGCAGGGCAATAAAGAAAAACAAAATGTAAAATAGAATGTCTGACTTCCAGAAAGGTTCCACATCTAGTTTGGTACATAAAGTACTCACATAAAACAACAAACAACATTTTGGTAAATTTATATTTAATCATATGTGCTGCATAGATAGTAATTGCTATAAAATTTGGAAAAGGTAGAGATCCTTGAGGGATAAAGTGAATCCTGAAGATCTTCCAGAAATTAGGAAAACCAGAATGGTACAGAAAATGATGTGAGCTTTGATTTCAGAAAAACTGGATTCATATACTTACTATGTCATATAGTAGCTGTGTGAACTTGAACCCATTGACTTACATTTCCTTCACAAATATAGTGATGATAATAACTTATGTCACAGAGTTGTCATTAGGACTAAATGAAACATACTGTGAGAAATCTGAGATTGTTCAACAGATGAACTGATAAAATACATTGTCTAATTAGAAGTGGAGGGTATATAGGAAGAATCAAAGTTAAAGCTGAGCTTTTGAACCTACATTTTTATAGTGGTATAAGAGAAGAGTGATCAGCCAGGGGGCAGTTTAAGCATAGGTACTGAAACAAGGCGGGCTTGTGCTTACTCACTGATCTGCACTGAACACTTTCCC
>NW_006921668.1:9493428-9507159 GCF_000298275.1 Orycteropus afer afer
GGCTCGAGTATAGCATGGATTGTGGGGCTGGCGCGGGATCGGGCAGTGTTTCGTTCTGCTGTGAATGCGGTCACTATGAGTCGGAAACGACTCGACGGCACTTAACAACAACAACAACATATATGCTCCTAATGAAATGGACAAGTTTTAGAGAGACATTGAAATAATAGAAAAAGAGAAGAATTTGATTTTGAACATACTCAGCATCGCAATACAAGCTTCTCCTGAGAGAAGCCAGAGAGATAAACCTGAGGTAATAGAATACAAATTTTCATTTAACTTTAATTTGATATAAAACAAATTTATACTCAGTAGGTGTGTCCACAGCTATAAACTAAAGATGAAATCCATCAAATATTTTTAAACTCTGAAACACTAGCTTTTTCCAGTTTTCACAGCAATTTTTTTGTCCTCTTTCTCTTTTTCTTTTCTTCCTCTCTCTACCTCTTCCTTCCTTCCTTCTTAACCATACCCACTGCCATCGAGTAGATTCCAACTCATAACGACACTATAATTCAGAGTAGAACTGTCCCATAGGGTTTTCAAGCCTGTAATCTTTATGGAAGAAGACTGCAGGTGCTGGGTTCTAACAGCCAAGCTTTAGGTTCACAGCTGAGTGCTTAACGACTGCACCACCAGGGCTTCTTTCTTTCTTAACACAAGAATATAAACTTCATAAAGGTGAAGATATTATTTTCTTGTCGTATTCCGTCTAACCCCCAGCATATGCATATTTTCTTACATCAAGTAAACATTAGGTAAATTCCTACTAAAGAAATAAATGAAGATTCACTGGTGATCTCTCTCTCTCTCTCTCTCTCTCTCTCTCTCTCTCTCTTTTTAATGACAGACATTTCTACTAAGTCTTGGAAATGTCAGCAGAGAATTTTAGGGTCAAGGTCCCTGTTCTCCTGGAGCTTACGTATAATACAAGCAAGAAGGAGTGTTGTAAAAAAGGAACAGTGGTCATGGTAAAGAAAGAGGGAACCCTTCTCTGGGAGAAGACGTGTGAGGATCGAGCACACTCCAGGCAGAGAAGTGACATGGGCAAAGGCTTTCCACTGGGAGACAAACTAGTATGTTCCAGAAACTGAAAGATGGTCAGTAAAAGTGGAAAATACAGAGTGAGAAGAGAATCACTTGAAAAGGCTGAAGAGCTAACTGAAATGCACTACCTCAGGGACCATGCTGCTAATTTTGCACCATCTCCTAAAGACAAAGAAAAGCCATTCATTCTTTTTAGGGCAAGGGTAGACTCTGAAGCCAGACTGCCTAGCTTCAAGTAGCCTGGCTGCACCATATACTTACTATCTGTAGGACCAGGAAAAAATACTTTAACCTACCTGCTCCTCAGTTTCCTCATATGTAACGTGGCAAAAATAAAAAGTACTTACTGCATAGTAAGGAGCTCTGGTAGCGGGTAGTGCCTAAAGCACTTGACTGCTAATTAGGAGGCTGGCGGTTCAAACCCACCAACAACCCCTTGGAAAGAAGATGGGGGCAATCTACCTCTGTAGTGATTTTGCCTCAGAAACCCAAGGAGGGGTCGCCATGAGTCGGGTCCGACTCAACAGCACATAACAACAACAACAACAACTGCATAGTAAGTAATTACTTCTTATTTAAAACAATTAAATTTGTTAAAACATGTAAAGAGCTTACAAAAATACCTGGCACATCATGAACGTTATAACACATTTGTTATGCATGCCTCTGTGTGTATGTGTGTGTATGTATAAAAATGGGTGAGGGATCGATCTATTATTTGTTTTTTTATTATCCTTTTATTGTGATATGGGTGGAAGTTTACAGAGTAAATTGGTTTTCCATTCAACAGTTCATACACACTTTATTTCATGACATTGATTGTAAACCCCACAATGTAACAGCAATTTTTCCACTTCCTCTCTGTGTTTACCATTTCCCTTTTTCTTTCCTATCCATTCCTGCCTTCTGAGTTTTCTTCCTGAACAAATGCTGACCTTTTGATCTCTTATGGTTGATGGTTCTAAGAAGTGCATACCTACCTAACATTATTGTTTACCTCAGGTCTGTCTATTGTTTGGATGAAAAGTGAGCCACAAGAGTGAGTTCAGTTTGGGGCTTGAAGGGTGGCTAAGGGCCTTAGCCTCAGAGGCTCCACAAGTCTGTCAGACCAGTCAACCTGGTCTTTTCTATTATTTTCAGTTTTGTTCCATAATTATCTCCCACACTATCTAGGATCTGCTAATGCAATCACTTTCAGAGTGGTTGGCAGTGATCGTAGGGCACTAGCTAGTTCTTGTCTCAGGGTTATAGAGGCCAAGGTTCCCATGGTCCACTAGTCCCTTGGACTACTTGTTTCCATGCATCGTTGATTTTCTTTACCTTAGATGGCCACTTGCAACATTTTAAGACTCCAGTGGCTACTCTACAAAGTAGGATATAGAACCTTGTCTTTGTGGACTATGTTATGCCAATTGACCTTATCCTGAGCCCACACGCCCAGTGACTCACTCCCTCGAGGTGTTTGGTTATGGCCAAGAAGTTTTCACAGCTTTGCCTCCTATTGGCTCTACTATATACAGGAACATATTTATAGTACATACAAACACTGATGTAGAAATATCACCTGCCAAGCCTATATATGGTCATGGATATAATCCCTTTAACCTACTCATACCTCATCTTCTTGCCTATCTACCTATCTATCTACTTGTAGATCATGTTGTTGCTGTTCGGTGCTGTCAAGTCATTTCCAACTCATAGCGACCCCCTGCACAGCAGAATGAAACACCGCCTGATCCCGCGCCAGCTCCATGATCCTTGCTATACTTGAGGCCATTGTCAAAGCCACCATGTCAATCCACCTCATTGAAGACCTTCCCCGCTTTCGTTGACCCTCCAACTTACCAAGCATGACATCCTTCTCCAGGGAATGATCCCTTCTGACAACGTGACCAGAGTAGATGAGACAAAGTCTGGCCATTCTTGCTTCCAAGGAGAATTTTGGCTGCACTTCCTCCAGACAGATCTGTTATAGATTAATATCTACATGCTAGTCTATAAGACACTTATAGATTAATATGTTTTTACTGATAATGTAGTGTTATCTATGTAGTAGTGTTTACTTCTAGTGTCTGTAACTCTTATGCACATCTCTACATCTTCCATTTCCTTAATGATGTTATGCCAGTCACTCAATTTTTGTCTTTGCTACTCCCTTCACCCATATTAATATGAATGTCTTAACTAGTTAGTAAATTCCCTTCCCCTCCCCTTCCATCCCTGGTTACTATTGAAGAATTTTTTTTTTTTCTGTGTGTAACCCTTTTCTTGACTTTTTAGAACAATTGACTCAAACAATGCTTGTCCTTTGTGATTGACTTATTTCATACGGCATAACATCCTTCAATTTCATCCATGTTATGAGGTATTTCAGGTATTCTACCATATACTTTAATATTAGATATTATCCTATTTTGTGTATGTACCACAGTTGGTTCTCCATTCATTCACTGATGGCTATTTAGGTTGTTTCCTTCTCTTTGAGTACTGTGATGAACAAGTGTGTACTTACATCTATTCATTCCCTGCTCTCATTTCTTTAGAATGTATACCTAGTAGTAGGATTGCTAGTTCAAATGGTATTTCTATTTCAAACTTTTTAAGCAACAACCATACCATTTTCCACAGTGGAAGCATCACTTTACATTCCACCAGCAGTGGGTGAAATTTCCAAACTTTCCATAACTTTGCTAGTAGTTGTTGTTTTCTGTCTTGTTGAACTTTGCCATTAATGCTGGGGTAAGGTGATATTCATTGTTGTTTTGATTTGCATCTCTCTAATTGCTAATGATTGTGAGCATTGCTTCGTATGTTTGTTGGCCACCCAAATATCTTCATTGGTGAAGTGTCTGTTCATGTCTTCTACACAATTTTTAATTGGATTATTGTCTTTTTTATGTTGAGGTGTTTAAATTTTCTAAAATTGTAGAAACAAATATTTTTTTCCAATCTATAGTTTCTATTTGTACTCTTTTGGAGAAGTCTCTTGATGCATGTAAGAATTTAATGTTTAGAATGCCTCAGTTTGTTTTCTTCTGTTTGTGCATTCTTGTTTATGTTAAATAATCTATTTATGCCATAAATTAGAGCCCTTAAGTTTGACTCTATTTTATCTTTGATGCTTTTTTATAGATTTAGGGTTTACATTTAAGTCTTTCATCTATCTTGAGTTAGTTTTTGTGTATGGTAAGAAGTATGGATCTTGTTTCATTTTCCTTCAAATATATATCTAGTTTTACCAGCATGATTTGTTAAAGAGACTGCCTTTTCCCCCATTTAATAGACTCAGCTCCTTTGTCCCTTTTGTCAAAGATCAGTTTTCCATAGATAGATGGATCTATTTCTGGATTCTCAATTCAGTTTCATTTCTCTATGGGTCTTTCAGTGTACCAATACCAGGCTGTTTTGCTGCAATGACTGTATAGCAGGTTTTGAGATTGGGAAGTGTGAGACCTCCTACTTTGTTTTTCTTCAGTGTTGCTTTGCTCATCCAAACTCTTTTCTTTCCATATAAAACTTACAATTGCTTTTCCATGTCCTTAAAGACTGCTCATAGAATCTTGATTGGAATTGCTTTGAAGCTATAGATTGCTTTGGGTAGTATTGATGTTTTCACAATGTTCAGTTTTCCTATCCATGAGCGTGGCATGTTCTCCCGTTTATATAGGCCTCTTTTAGTTTTTCGTAGTAGTTTGTAATTTTCTTTGTATAGGTCTTTTGTGTCCCTAGTAAGATTTATTCCCAAATGTTTTATGTTTTTGTTAGCTATTATAAATGGTATTGACTTCCTTATTTCCTTTTCAGAGATGTCTTTGCTGGTGTAGAGGAATCCAACTGATTTTTGTATGGTGATCTTGTATCCTGCCACTATGCTAGATCTTTTAATTAGTTCCAGTAGTTTTCTTGCTGAATCTCTTGGGTTTTCTATGTATAGGATCATATCACCTGCAAATAGGGGAAGTTTTACTTCTTCCTTACCAATTTTGAAGCCTTTTATTTCTCTTTCTTGTATTATCCTGGCTAGGACTTCCAATCCAACGCTGAACAGGAGTGGTGATAGAGGATATTTATCTATCTCTTGTTCCTGTTCATAAGGGAAATGCTTTCAGTCTCTCTCCATCGAGAATAATGTTTGCTGTTGGTTTTGTGTATAAGCTCTTAATCATGTTAGAAATTTCTCATTCATTCCTATTTTGCTGAGAGATTTTATCAGAAATGAGTGTTGAATTTTATCAAATGTCTTTTCTGGATCAATCAATATGATCTTGTGGTTATTTCCCTTTCTTTTATTTATGTACTTCACTATATTGATTGTTTTTCTAATGTTGACCCATCCTTGCACACCTAATATGAATCCCAGTTGGTCGTGATGTATTATTTTTTTCATATAATGTTGGATTCTGTCAGCTAAGATTTTGTTGAAGATATTTTGTGTCTATATTCATAAGGATATTCATCTGTATTTTCCTTTTTAGTGGTGTTTTTGCCCAGCTTCAGCATCAGGGTTATGAATGCTTCACAAAATGAATCTGGGTATATTCTCTACTTTTCTATGTTCTAGAATGATTTAAGTAGGATTGGTGGTGGCTCTTCTCTGAATACTTGGTAGAATTCTCCAGTAAAGTCATCTTGGCCAGGACTTCTTTTGTGGGAAGTTTTTTTATGGCCTGTTCAACTTATTTTTTCCTTATGGGCCTGTTCAAATATTCTACCTCAATGTGTGTTAGTTTAGGTAAGTAGGGTATTTCTAAAATTCCATCCATTTCTTCAAGGTTTCCAAATTTCTTAGAGTACAATTCTTCATAGAATTATCTTTTTATTATCCTGTTTTTATTCTTTTAATTTAGTTGCTTCTGTTGGGATGTTGCCCATTTCATTCTTAGTCATGTTATTTGCATCTTCATTTCCTTTTTTAGTTAAATTTGCCATTATTTAATCTTTTCTAAGAACCAGTTTGAGTTTTCTATTGCTTTTCTATTTTCTGTTTCATTTATTTCCATGCTAATCTTTATTATTTCCTTTCTTCTGGAGACTGTAGGCTTCTTTTGTTTTGCTTTTTCTAATGTTTGGGCGGTTGGGTTAAGTTATCAACTTTGGTTCTTTCTTCTTTTTTGATGTGGGCATTTATTGCTATAGACTGACCACTGAGTATTATTTTCACTGTGTCCCAAACATTTTGGTATGTTTTGTTTTCATTCTCATTTGCTTCTAGGAATTTTTTTTTTTTTTTTCATGTTTTATTTCTTCTGGTACCCAGTAGTTTTTGAGTAGAGTGTTATTCAGTTTCCATTTCACTTCCCCCCCCCAATCTTTCTATTATTTATTTCTAAGTTTATAGCATTCTGATCTGAGATGACAGTTTGTACTATTCCGATGTTTTAAAATTTATTGAGGTGTGCTTTATGGACTAACATATGGTCTATTCTGGAGAATTATCAATGTGAACTGCAAAATAATAATGTGTATTACATTTTTGTTAGCTGCAGTCTTCTGTATATGTCTATGAGGACAAGTTTGATTGTGTTGTTGAGATGTGCTTTATTTTGTTGAATTTCTTTCTAGTTGTTCTACCCTTCATCTAATGTGGTATATCAAAGTGTCCTACTACTACTGTAGAACTGTCTACTTCTCTTTTCAATTCTGTTAAAGTTTGCATTATGTGTGTTGAGGATCTTTCACTAGGTGTATAGATATTTATTATTGTTATGTCCTCTTCCTGGATTTACCCTTTCATCATTACATAATGTCATTCCTTGTCTCTTATGCTAGTTTTTAATCTTAAAGTCTATTTTATCAGAAATTAATTTTGCCACTCCTGCTAGAGCCATTGTTGTTGTTGTTGTTAACATATTTTTTTATATCCTTTGAATTTTAATTTATTTTTATCTTTGTATATAAGGTGAGTCTCTTGTAGGCAGCATATTGAGGGTTATTCTTTACTTATCCAATCTGCCACTCTCTTTCTCTTGACTGTTGCATTTAATCCATTCACTTTCAATATAATTAATGATAGATATAAATTTACTGTTTACAGTAAATTTACAAAATAATTTTATTATTTTGTGTTTTTTACTGTGGTATTAATTGCTTGCATTATTCTTTGTAGGAGCTCTGGTAGCATAGTGTCTAAGGCACTCGACTGCTAACCAGAAGTCTGGCCGTTCAAACCCACCAGCCACTCCTCGCAAGGAAGGTTGGGCAATCTACTTCCATAGTGACACTGCCTTGGAAACCCAAGGAGGGGTCGCTATGAGTCAGGTCCGATCCGATGGCAAAAAACAACAACATTATTCTTTGTTGAATATTTTTCTGTGCTTAGTTCATATTGTTATCAACTTTTTTTTCATTTTCTTCATTGTTGATTTGTGTTTACTAAGTTCTTGTGATTTTCTTCTTTCTTATTTTGGCTGGAAGGCTTATTAATTTTCTTTGTGGCTGTCCTATAGTTAAGGTTGGGCAATCCTACTTCCATAGTGATACTGCCTCGGAAACCCAAGGAGGGGTCGCTATGAGTCGGGGCCGACTCGACGGCACATAACAACAACAACAACAAATTTGAAACAGTCTGTTCTAAATAGATACTGTCCTGACTTCCTCTCCATTTGGAAGTTTTGTAATTGTACTATTTATCCACTATTTTTGCTTTACAATTGTTGTCATCTACAGATTGACACCTCTGGTTCTCTATTTTCAGTCTTGTAAGCTTATTTTTATTTTGAGAATTCTTTTTCTTTATTTCTTTTTGGGTAATGTTGTCATGTGTCTTAATCTTAGGTTGTCTTCTGTTGCTAGTTTTCTATCTGAAGGACTCCCTGAAACATTTCTTGTAAGGTTGGTCTGGTTTTCACAAAGATTTCCCCTTAATTTCTGATTATTTGAAAATGTCCTAATTTCACCATCATATCTGAGGGACAGTTTTACTGGGTATATAATTTTTAGTTGGTTATTTTTGTCTTTCAAGGTTTTATATATGTCATCCCATTGTCTTCTTGCCTATGTGGTTTCAGCTGAAAAATCAAAGTTTTTTAGTCTTATTGATTGCCCTTTGTAGGTAACATTTCATTTTTCCTGAGCTGCTTTCAAGATTCTTTGTGTTTGGTTTTGGAAAGTTTGATTGTGTTTTGTCTTGGTTGCTTTCTTTTTTGGTCTGTCCTTTAGGTAGTGCATTCAGCTTCTTGGGTGGTTCATCGTATTAGGGAAGTTTTCTGCTAGCAAGTCTTTGACAATTTTCTCTCTTTTTTTTTTTTTTTTTTGCTTCCTCTTATTCTGCAATTCCAACCTTATGTGGACTGTTTCTCTTGGTATTATCCCATACAATTCTTCATTTTTTTTTTCTGATTTTTCCTCAAACAAATTTATCTTCTAGTGTCTATTCTGTTCCTCAGTCTCTTTGATTCTACTTTTTTATCCTTCCAATATGTTACCTAACTCTGTAATTTTAGTGTTAATCTTCTGGATTGCTAATTATTTTTGTATGATTTCTAATTGTCTATTGGTTTTGTCATTTTGTGCATGTACTGTTTTCCTGAATTCTTCTAGAGTATAGTATGTCTTATTCTTAATTTTATTTGTGGTTTCTTTGAGTCTTTGGAAAGTTGTGTGTGTGTTTGTATCTTCTGAATTCCTTATTAAATAGTGCTTCCTGAGGAGGTTTCCTTCTTCTTTACTTTTGTCACCTCCTTGAATTATTTTGTTCTGCTTCTTTGTTTGAATTGAAGTTGGTTTTTGTCTCTGAGACATTTTGGAGTTGTTGTCTTTATTTGTTGATATATGTTGATTTGTTTCACCCTGATTTTTTCTTTTCCTTTGTTTTGACGTATCCAGATGAATGGGGCATGTGTACTTCTTTGCTTGCTAGCTTGGCAGCATTGGGATGTTCTCCACCTGTCTCCAAGTGGGTAGGGTAACTGGTGGGAGTGTGGATGTGGTTTTCTATTGGTCTTGAAGAGGAGCTGCTGGTGTGAAGAGCAGGGTATTTTTTCCATCATCTGCCTTTGACACAGTGGTACAAGAGCTGATGGTGGCACTCTCCCATTGGGTAAGGTGGCAGATGGTAGATATAGTAGGTATGGCTGACCAGTGGGGAATTAATGTCTGTTTCATGTTTAATGAGGCAGGAAAAAAGAAAGAAGAAGAAAAAAAGGAAGGTATGAGAAGAAAGAAGTTTAGAAATAAAAGAAGAATGGGGAAGGGGGAATAAATTAAAAGGAAGGAAAAGTGGAAAAAGGAGAAAAAAAGGAAAAGAAAAAAAGGGGAAGGAATTTATGTAGTTATGGTCATCTGGCAGTGGTGGCAGCAGGTGGCTATGGTACACTGTGGTAGCATGTATCCAGGGAGGAGACAGGAGGTTGGCATGCATGAGTGCCTCCGACAAAGAAGGCCACAGTGGCATGCATCCTGTGTTCATTGGGAGCAACACTAGTCAGTGGCACAAGTACAGGGATGTAAAGCTGCACACACTGCCCCTGTCTGTTTGAGCTGCACTACAATGTGTGGCTGGATGGCTGAGGAAGTGGCTGAGGAACTGGGCAGGTTGGAGGTGGTCAGGAGGGTATTCCTAGCCACCACGTTGGTGGGAGCAGAAAGAGGACCTACCCCTAGTCACTGGGAAAGTATGTTTGGTAAAGCAGCTGAAACATTTCTCCAACAATTCACTGGCATGGGTCAGGTACAGCTAACTAGAGTCAATCAACTGGTGTGGGGGGGCACAGAGTCTAGCATTTCCAACTGCCACTTCTAGGCCTACCCCTTCATGTGGGCACTAGTATTGACTTTTTTTCATCTCCCTTTTAAGACTCACTCTTCTCTTTGCAGTCTCACTCATTTCCCTGCACTTTCCTCTCCCAGAACCAGCATGTATTCTGTTCACCTTGATTTCCTCCAGATCTGTCCTGTGTGAGTGTGAGACACACTGCATCTCTATCCCAGTGTGCATTCAATGAAGTTTATTTTTCCTCTCCCTTGTATGATGTCTTCTGTGTTTCAAAATGGCCAGGTTTGTCAGGCCCTGGCTTCTTCTCTGTCTCTAGTCATTGTCCTCACTCCATGTTCCATTCTAATCATCTCTTAATGTAATTTTTAAACTCATTCGATGCTCAAAGTTCCAGGATCATTATTTGTATCTATTTCGCTTGTTTTTCTGGGTTTCTACCTACCACCCACTCCTTGGAAGGAAGGTTGGGCAATCTACTTCCGTAGTGATACTGCCTCGGAAACCCACGGAGGGGTTGCTATGAGTTGGGGCTGAGTCGATGGCACATAACAACAACAACACAACATTGTAGAGGAATTAGACAGAGTATGTTTCCAGGATGTCATCTTGTCTCCACCATTATCTTTTATTTTTAAAGATCACTCTGATTGCTGTGCAGAAGATTGGATTGGAGACAGATAATAGTGAATGCAAAGCTAGCCAAGCATCTAATTAATTCATCCAGGAGGGTGATGCTTTTGACCTAGACAGGAATGGGTACAAAGAGATAGAGAAAACTAGACTGATTCAGGGCCATTTAATAGTAGACTGGGCAATAGTACATGATTGAATGGATATATTGCAAGGGAATGAAGCCACAGGAAAGCAACAAAACAAATATTACTTCCAAATTCCTCTTTGTGCTACTGTGGGCATGGCAGTGCCATTCTACTGGGGATACAAGATGAAAAACAAGCTTAATGGGCAAAGTCATGAGTTCAGTTGGACCATGTAGCCATAAATATATCTGGATATTCAAAGAGCTGCTTAGGGTAGAGATATAAATGTTGAAGGAATCAACATAGTAACTGAAATCAACTAGTAACTGAAATTGGAAAAATATCATCTAAGTGAAAAATATAGATGAGAAGAGAGCCTTCTGCTTGTGGAACTCCAATTACAAATGGTCCAAGAAAAGAAGAAGGATTCAGCCCTCTGAGCTGATGTTAGTATATGGTCCTTGACCTCATTCATTCATTGTTTAACCAAAAAAAAAAATATATATATATATAGTAAAAGAAGGCAGTACTCAATCACTATGCACAAAAATTATGAAACTATCTTTTTGTTATCCCTAGAAACAGTACAGATTTATTGAGGCATTGGAAATACTGATGCAATCTTCCAATCAAAGCAAGAATGATGTTCTCAGTGTGTTATGCTATGCACCATGTGAGTTCCTTGATAGCAGGCGTTGATTTCCATTCCTTTTTGTACACCTGGCCTCTCACACAAAATTCAACATTATGAACAAAGACCTGTTGTTGCTCACTGAAACCTGGCAGCCTCCCAGCTCCAATTTTATGTTGTTTTTGTTGTGTTAGGTGTTGCTGAGTTGTCTTCAACTCACAGAGACCCTATGTACAGCAGAACAAAACACTTCCTGGTCCTGTGCCAGTTCCACAAATGTTTGCTATACCTGAGCCCATCGTTGTAGCCACTGTGTCAATCCATTTTATAACCCCACAATCCAATCCTATAATCCAACTCAATTCTTGGATTTTCCTTTTCCCTCCCATAAGACAAAATCTGCAACTTCATAAATTCTGTCAATGGAAAAGGATGCAATTTGAAAGGTAAAATCATTTTTTAACATAATCTGCTCTCAATTAGCTGTTGATTCTGACTCATAGCAACCCTATACACAAAAGAACAAAGCAATGCCCAGTTCTGAACCATCTTCACTATTATTGCCATGCTTGAGCCCATTGTCACAGCCACGGTGTCAATCCATCTCATTGAGGGTCGTCCCCTTTTTTCACTGACCCTTTACTTTCCCAAGTACCATATCCTCCTCCAGAGATTTGTCCCTTCTGACAACATGACCAAAGTACAAGAGATGAAGTCTGGCCATTCTTCCTTCTAAGGAACATTCTGGCTGTACTTTTTCCAAGACAGGTTTGCTCATTCACCTAGCAGTAGAGTACATTCAATGTTCTTTGCCAACACTGCAACTCAAATGCATCAATCCTGCATTCTTCCTTATTCATTGTCCAGCTCTCATATGCCTATGAGGCTATTGAAAATACCATGGCTGGGGTCGAGTACATCTTAGTCTCAAAGTGATATCTTTGCTCTTAAGTACTTTAAAATGATCTTTTGTAGCAGATTTGCTCTATGTAACTCGTCATTTGATTTTCTGACTGCTGTTTCCACGGACATTGATTGTGGAATCAAGTAAAATGAAATCCTTGACAACTTCAATCTTTTCTCCATTTATCATGATGTTGCTTATTGGTTCTGTTGTGAGGATTTTTTTTTTTTTAATATTTAAATGTAATCCATACTGAAGGGCATAGTCTCTGATCTTCATTAGTAAGTATGTCAAGTCTTTTTCACTTTCAGCAAGCAAGGTTGTGTTGGCTGTATATTGCACGTTATTAATAATCTTTCTCCAATCCTAATGCCACATTCTTCTTCATATAGTCCAGTTTCTCAGACTATTTGCTTAGCATATAGATTGAATAGCATGTTGAAAGGATACAACCCTGATACACACATTTCTTATTTTAAGCCATGCTGTATCCCTTTGTTCTGTTTGAACAACTGCCTCTTGGTCTATGTACAGGTTCCTTATGAGAACAATTAAGTGCTCTGTAATTACAATTTTTTGCAATGTTATCCATAATTCATTATGATCCACATATTTGAATGTTTTTGCATAGTCAATAACACACAGGTAAACATCTTTCTAATATTCTTTGCTTTCAGTCAAGATTCATCTGACATCAGCAATGATATCTCTTGTTACATGTCCTCTTCTAAAACCAGCTTGAATTTCTGACAGTTCCCTGTCAATATACTGCTGTAACCAATTTTTAATTATCTTCATCAATTATCTTCATTTAGTAATCAGAAATAAATGGAAAGTATAATTGAAGAGTCAATGTTATAAATGCAACTTCTTCTGATATACATTGATATACTTTTCAGTACTTTGGATATCAAATCAAACAAAGCAAACTCACTGTCATCAAGTTGATTTCAACTCATAGGGACCCCCCTTGGGGTTTACAAGTTGGTAAATCTTTATGGAAGTAGATTGCCTAGTCTTCCTTCCTCAGAGTGGCTGGTCATTTGGTTAGCAGTCAAATGCCTTAGGCACTACACCACCAAAATAAGACCTGAATTCTTTATTCATCATTCAATCTTTATTTATAACATTGAATGAAGACTGTTGCTGTCATTGTTGTCATGTGCTGTCAAGTCGGACCCAACTCACAGCGACCCCTCCTTGGGTTTCTTAGGCAGTATCACTATGCAGTTAGATTTCTCAAACTTCCTTCCGAGGATTGGCTGGTGGGTTTGAACTACCAGCCTTCTGGTTAGCAGTCAAGTGCCTTAGAGAATAAAGACTAGGAATATAAATTATAATACGTGGCCTTTGGCTCCAGGAGTTTACTAAGTGTAGCTAGAGAAGTCGGCACATATTTGGCTCACTATTGTTATTATTAGTTGCCATCAATTTAGTCGGGATTCATAGTGACCAAGTGCATAAAGAAACAAAATACTTAGTGCTTACTCCTATGCCATCAGCATGATATGTTACAGATCGTACTGATGTGATCCATAGAGTTTTCACTGGCTGATTTTTTGGAAGTAGACCATCAATCCTTTCTTTCTAGTCTGCTTAGTCTGTAAGCTCCACTAAAACCTGTTTAGCATTATTGTTGTTGTTGTTATGTGTCGTCGAGTCAGACCTGACTCATAGC
>NW_006921668.1:9511824-9525466 GCF_000298275.1 Orycteropus afer afer
TTCCTGGCTTTTAATCCCCTTTCTCCTGCTCTTCCCGCCTGCTACTTTGGGCGTCCCTGAGTTGTCTCTCCTCACCTGTAACCCTGGGGCTGTAATGATACTGCCTCGGATACCCTAGGAGGGATCGCTACGAGTCGGATCCAACACAACGGCACATAACAGCAACAGATGGTGACCAGGTCTTAGAGATAAAAAGGAGCTAAGATAACTCAGAAATACAGGAAGCTTCAAGGCCCCACTGCACAAAGTTGCTGTACTTGGACCATAATGCAGGCATTAGGTCACATCTGACAACACCATTTTCAGTTTACAGTTCTGTCCTATCTCTGATGCCCATCTGTTTCTTTCAGGTTTAAACCTTTGTAAAATTATTATACTTGTTCTGATTCAGCATAGCCTATAACACTGCCTAACCAGTCTGGACTACACAAGCCATTTCTATCTTTGCAAGGCCCCATTAGAGCCATTATGGAGATACCATTACATATAATAGAAGGTACAGGAGAGGATTTGAGAGGTAAAATGTGATAAGGAGGAGCTACAGTTTTAGCTATACCCTCTATCTAAGCTCAAGCCCCCTAATAAAGGATCAGTTCAAATGGAGATGGAGCTCTCCTATCAGTTACTCTATGGACAAATGTAATTTATGTTACTACTCTGATATAATTCCAATGAAAATATTAATGGAACCGGTTACTGATACATTGCTGTTTGCACAATCAGGTGATAACTCCTCCCTTTTATTGTCATTTTCCACCCAAAGATCCATGAGTCTACATAGATGGCAGTTACAATTTCACAAGTTATTGGAGAAGGTGCCTGGGTCTATATTTTATTAATCAACTAAATAATCGATGTTTTAGACAATCAGACTAACTCTCACTTAAAAAAGAAAAAAGATAATTGCTTATATATTTTCACTTTGGATAGTAAAACACCGACTTCTCTGTTGATGGGATAGAACAGCAGAGAAATTTCAGTTTGTCATTATTTTGTTTGCACCCAATGACCAATTTTCTACCTCTGAGGCACATTTCCTACCCCAATGAAAAATTAATAGCAATTTAGTGCTTTCTCTCACTGGATGCACTCTTAACTATTATTTGATTCAATCCTCATACTAATCCTGTAATAGATAGAATAAACATTTAACGTAAAAAGGAATAGGAATTTTCATGAAGAAGTGGTTGATGAAACATTAGAACCAACATGAACATTTAAACTTAAGGTATTTCACAATTTGTGACAATGCCTACATTAGAATACTACAGAGCTGTTAAAACTCTATAGAGAGAGATTTGTGAAAGATATTTTCAATATATTGAAGGGCAAAATGGTAAATTATAAAATCGTGTGTTCAGTATGCTCTATTTTTATAACAAGTGTTTATGTATAGATGCATATGCATAGAAATAAATATCTAAAAATGTATGTTAAGAAGTGAAGTAATATAGCAAATTGGTTAAAAATATGAATTTGCAATGGAAGAGATGGAATTATAATTTCCACCTTTACCATACACTTCTTGATTATATCATTTCAGATTAATTTATCTTTCACCCTAAGTCTGTATCTTTCTCTATGAAATAAGGATGAAAATACAATCCCTGCTTGGTAGGTTACTACTGTGAGGATTAAGGGAGATAAGTCTTGTAAAACCTCAAGTCTAGTTTTCAGCACATGGCCATCATTCAATAAATCTATCATCAAAGTTGATATTTATTCTTAGGTCACTGGTTTTCTTGGTTTCCTAGTTCTGCTTTAACAGAAATACCATGTGGCTGTTGTCAACTTGGCTGGGCCTGGTTGAGTGGCTGGGCAGCAGGAGGTAGTTATTCTCCATGATGATATTGGCAATTAACTACGTGGTGGAATCTGCCATGTGCATCTGAGTAGCTTCTTTAGGGATGTGGTCTGCTTCCTGCATATAAAGGTTATGTGACCCTCCTCTGTTTTACACCACCAGGCTTTGGGATTGGTCTCTAGCTTTTTGGAATGTTTGAACCCTGCATGTAGCCAGATCATTGTTCAACCACCTGCAATGTCCTGCCGATTTTGGAACTTCATCTGGACTTAAATTAGTGGCCTGCCATGTTGTTTGGTAACATTGGGACTGCGCCTTTTTAGTTGTCAACCTTGCACTTGTCAGCCCCAGGAGCCAGCAGCTGTCTGAGTGAAGAAAAGCCTTTAGCTTCAGTGGGCCAGAAGCAGGAGGCAGAGCCTCAGCCCAAGGTTGAGGGGCTTTCACCGAGACCTTAAAGCCTGACATTTTGAACTCAAACTTAAAGCCTCCAAATTGTAAGAATAAACTTGTGTTTGTTAAGGCCATCCCATTTGTGGTATATTCCTGTCAGAGTGGCACTAGGTAACCAGAACATACCACAAGAGGGTATTCAATGTACAGAAATTTACTTCCTCACAGTTCAAAAGTTTGTTGTTGTTGTTGTTGTTATGTGCCGTCGAGTCAAACCCGACTCATAGCGACCCCTCCTTGGGTTTCCGAGGCAGTATCACTACGGAAGTAGGATTGCCCAACCTTCCTTCTGAGGAGTGGCTGGTGGGTTTGAACCGCCAGCCGTCTGGTTAGCAGGCAAGTGTCTTAGCCACTATGCTACCAGTTTAGAAGTTCAAATTCAGAGCACCAGCTCTAGGAGAATTCTCTTTCTCTGATGGTTCTGGGGAAAGGTCCTTATGTGTTTTTTCTCCTATAGCCCTGGTGTTCCTTGGGTCCTTGTTGATCTTTATGTGGCTTATATCTTCTCCCACCTGTGCTTCCTTCTGAGGAGTGGCTGGTGGGTTTGAACTTCCAGCCTTCTGGTTAGCAGCCTTAGGCACTATGCCACAGAGCTCCTAACATAAGAAAACCCTGTTCCCAAACAGGATTGCATCCAAAGATATGGGTTAACATTCAAACGTATTTTTTCGGCGACATCATTAAATCCTTAACACTGGCTATGAATGATTTTGATATTATTTTCTTTGCATTTCCTAATCTCTTAAACTGAATTTTAAAAATGTTTTGTTTTGACTTCAAAAAGGAATGACCAGAATAAAAACAGTATCTCTTGCCTCAGTGCAGCTATTTCTGTATCACTCTGTATCATTTAACTACAAATGTGACTGGGTGTCTGGGAGGTAATTAAGAGCTTGGATTCTGGAGACTGCCTGTATTTGAATGACGCCTCCACCATTCTATCTGTATGACCTTGGTCATGTTATTTAACCCTTCTGAATCTCAATTTGCTCATCAAGATGGATAAAAGTACCTACTTCATATAATCTTTTTATATTACTATTATATACTATTATGGGAGCTCTGGTAGCATAGTGCCTAAGGCACTTGACTGCAAATCAGAAGGCTGGCGGTTCAAACCCACCAGCCACTCCTCGGAAGGAAGATGGGACAATCTACTTCCGTAGTGATACTGCCTCGGAAACCCAAGGAGGGGTCGCTATGAGTCGGATCCGACTCGATGGCACATAACAACAACAACAACATTGTATACTATTTAACTGAGTCGTGGATGGACTATGTTATTTTGTGTACCTTCTCAAACTCTACGTAGAACTTTGTGTGTATGTGATTACATGTTTATATATTGCATATTTAGACATCAAGGGTCAGCACTTAAATGCTCCACACACCAAAAAAAAAAAAAAAAAAATTAAGAACCATTGCTCTAAACAGTGATATCCCCAGAGTGATAGAAATAATTGTGTCTTCATTTTAGGATATTTATGTAGTACACAAAAGCACAAACTCCAATGGATATTTAATCCAAAGGAAATAGAAAAAAATAATAATGATAAAATTTGTTACTTACACTTAGATCATCCCAGTTACTTGTAGACTCTGGGAAGATGTGTCTGTGCAGACATGCACACCCTCCTTCCCGGGCTCTTCTCATTTCCTGCTCCTAATGGCTTCACTCCCCTTCTTTAGGGAGTTTCCTTTGGCAGCAATTGCTGCACATGCACAGAGGTATTAAGGGCTTCCTGACTCCTGCCTGGGAAATTTTATGTAATTTCAAATATTATATAATTCAGGGTTAAAATAGCTTACATTACAAATCCAATATATTCCTAATTTCGATCGAGTCTCCGTTTGCATATTGTAACATTATTTGAGCTATTGGTAGAAAAAGTAAAGTACAAAACTGTAGCTTATCTAACTTTCTGTTTAAAAACTAGATGCTTCCTCACATCCCAGCTGCTAAGCTGTTCTTGGTTTTCACAAGAATGCACTTAAAATCAGAGATTAGGAGGCATCCTAGATATTTTGGTAACCTAAACACAATTAAATATATGTATTCATGAGGTTCTCTGTTATTATTTTTTAAATATAGTTTAAATTCTATAATATTTATTAGAAAACCTCTCACTTTATCCTCTGTTGCCATCTCACATACCTCCAAAGCTCTAATCTCTATTCTTTAATATTCTCCATGCTTTCTCTTGCTTCTGAGTTTTTAATACGTATTCCTCCTGCCTAGAACAATTTTTCTCCTGTCTCTCTCACCCATTCCAAAACAAATCAGTGACTCATATTTGCAGGCATCTGCTTAGGTCTCTTTTCCTTGGAGAAGACTTCTTCAAGCCCAACCATAGGTTATGTGACCCTCTTCTGTTTTACACCACACATAATGTCTCTCTGGCCTCATCTCTCTGTATTGAAATGTCCTCTCTCCTTGATTGTATCCACACTGTTGTTGTTGTTGTTAGGTGCCATCAAGTTGGCTCCAACTGATAATGACCCTTTGTACAACAGAATGAAATACTACCCGGTCATGGGCCAGCCTCACAATCCTTCCTGTTCCTGAGCCTATAGTTGCAGCCACTACGTCAATCCAATCCATCTTGTTGGGGGCCTTCTCCTTTTTTACTGACCCTCCACTTTACCAAGCATGATATCTTTCTCCAGGGAATGATCCCTTCTGACAACATTATCAACATAGGTAAGACAAAGTCTAGACATTCTCATTTCCAAAGAGCATTCTGGCTGCACTTCTTCCAGGACAGATTCGTTCATTCTTCTGGAAATCTATGCTACTTTAAAAATTCTTTGCCAACACCACAACTCAGAAGCATCAACTCTTCTTCAGTCTTCCTTATTCATTGTCCACCTTTCACATGCATATGAGGCAATTGAAAACACCATGGCTTGGGTTAGGAGCACTTTTGTCCTCAAAGAGACATCTCTGCTCTTCACTTTAAAGAGGTCTTTTGCAGTACATTTGCCCAGTGTAATATGTCATCTGATTCTTTACTGCTGCTTCCATTGGTGTTGATTGGGGATCCAAGTAATATGAAATCTTTGACAATTTCAATCTTTTCTCCATTTATTGTTATGCTGTTTCTTGGTACAGTTGTGAGGATTTTTGTTTTCTTTATGTTGAGGTGTAATTCATACTGCAGATTGTAGTCTTTAGTCTTCATCAGTAAGTGCTTCAAGTCATCCTCACTTTCAGCAAGCAAGGTTGTGTTGTCTGCATATTGCAGGTTGTTAATGAGTTTTCCTCCAATCCTAATTCTTCATATAGTCCAGCTTCTCAAATTATTTGCTCAGGATACAGAATGAGTAAGTATAGTGAAAAGATACAACCCTGACACACTCCCTTCTTGATGTTAAACCATCCTCTTGTTCTGTGAAAAATGACAGCCTCGTGGTACTGGTTCCTCATGAGCACAATCAAGTATTCTGGAATTCCCATTCTTCTCAACGTTATCCATAATTTGTTAGGATGCACACAGCTGCATGCTTTTGCATAGTCAATAAAACACAAGTAAGCATCTTTCTGGTATTCTTTGCTTTGAGCCAAGATCCATGTGACATCAGCAATGATAAATCTCATTCCCATCTTCATGTAAATGCAGCTTGCATATTGACATAAAATTTCATGCCAATATACTGCTGCAACCGTTTTTTAATTATCTTTAGCAAAATTTTACTTGCATGTGATATCAATGATATTGTTCAATAATTTCCACATTCTGTGGGATCATTGTTCTTTGGAATGGGTACAAATACGAATCTTTTCCAGTCATTTGGCCAGGTAGGTGTCTTCCAAATTTCTTGATATTGACTAGTAAGTGCCTCCAGTGTGGCATCTGTTTGTTGAAACATCTCAATGGGTATTCCTTCAATTCTGGGAGCCTTGTTTTTCCCCACTTCCTTCAGTGCAGTTTTAACTTCATCCTTCAATACCACTGTTTTTGATCCTATGCCACCTCCTGAAATAGACGAACATAGACCAATTCTTTTTGGCACAGTGATTCTGTGTATTCCTTCCATCTTCTTTTGATGTTTCCTGAATCATTCAATATTTTGCCCATAAAATCTTTCAATATTGCAACCCAAGGCTTGAATTTTTCCTTCAGTTCTTTCAGCTTGAGAAATGCTGAGTGTGTTTTTCTCTTTTAGTTTTCTAACTCCAGTTCTTTGCACATTTCATTATGATCATTGACTTTGTCTTCTTGAGCTGTTCTTTGAAATCTTCTGTTTAGTTCTTTTATCTTGTTATTTCTTCCATTTGCTTTACCTACTCCCCGTTCAAGGGCAAGTTTCAGAGTCTCTTCTGACATCCATTTTGGTCTTTTCTTCCTTTCCTGTCTTTTTAAGGACCTTTTGCTTTCTTCATGTATGATGTTCTTGATGTCATCCCACAATTCCTCTGGTTTTCAGCCATTGCTGTTCAATGTATCTAATCTATTTAGATAGTCTCTAAATTCAAGTGGGATATAATCAAGTCATATTTTGGCTTTCATGAGCTTGTTTTAATTGTCTCAAGCTTCAGCTTGATCTTACATATGAGCAATTGATGGTCTGTTCCACAGACAACTCCTGGCCTTGTTCTAGCTAAAGATACTGAGTTTTTCCATTGCCTCTTTCCACAGTTGTAGTCTATCTGCTTCTTGAATATTCTGTATGGCAAGGTCCACATATATAGCTATCATTCATGTTGTTTAAATAAAGTATTTGTGAAGTATAGGTCGTTGGTCTTGCAAAATTCTATCATGTGATCTCCAGCATCATTTCTATCCCCAAGGCCATATTTTTCAACTGCCAATAATTCTTCTTTGCTTCCAACTTTCACATTCCCATCACCAGTAATAATCAATACATCTTGATTTCATGTTGGTCAATTTCAGAGTGCAGAAGTTGGTAAAAATCTTTAATTTCTTCATCTTTGGCTTTGGTGGTTGGTGCGTAAATTTGAATAATAATAGTATAACTAGTCTTCCTTGTAGGTGTATGGATATTATCCTGTCACTGACAGCATTGTACTTCAGGATAGATCTTGAAACATTTTTTGAGACCGTGAATGTCAGGCTATTATTCCTCTTCAATTTGTCATTCCTGGCATAGTAGATCATATACTTGTCTGATTCAAAATGGCCAAAACCAGTCCATTTCAGCTCACTGATGCCTAGGATGTCGATCTTTATGCATTCCGTTTCATTTTTGACAACTTCTAATTTTCCTAGATTCATACTTCATACATTCCATGTTCTGATTATTAATGGATGTTTGCAGCTGTTTCTTCCCATTTTGAGTTGTGCCACATCAGCAAACGGAGGTCCTCAAGGCTTTACTCCATCCCTTTATTAAAGTTAACTCTACTTTGAGGAGGCAGCTCTTCCCCAGTCATATTTTGAGTGTCTTCCAATCTTAGGGGCTCATCTTCTTGCACTGTATCTGACAGTGTTTCAGGATTATTCATAAAGTTTTCAACTAATATATCAGTGTTTCACTGATATTCATAAGGTTTTCCCTGGCCAATTCTTTGAGAAGTGGATAGCCCTTCCTTCTTCCAAATCTATCTTAGTCTCCACTGAAATCTGTCCACCATGGGTGACCCTGCAGTATTTGAAATACTGATGGTGTAGCCTCCAGCCTCACAGCAACACACAAGCCACCACAGTACAACAAACTGACAGATGAGTGTTTCCACACTAGATTATAAATAATGAGGATGGGGTCTACATCTACTCACAGTTTTATCTGCAGCATCTATCACAGTACCTTATGCAATGTCAGGTACTTAAGTGTTTTGGGCCTTTTTTCTCCATTTTTTCTATGTTGGGTAAAAACACTTCTGGCAGCATAAGAATAAAAGAGAAGCAGAGGGAGAGGAGGAAAGATGAAGGAGGGAGACAGTAGAGGGGAGTAATGGAGAAAGAGAGAAAGGGAGGAAGGAAGGAAAGAAAGAAGGTAAGAAGAAAAGAAAAAGGAAGGGTTATATACAAGATTGTTTTGCCAACAGGAAAATTTCTTCTTGAAATATTAAGCCTAAATTCCATTAATTTGCAATGAATTATATCAATGGAAAAATTAAGTACTCTTTTCCTTCTTCCTCATATATAGGATCATATTTCTATGGCTAGCTATAATACTTATTTTGAATATGATATCCTCTCAAATTATGAATGATCAGATAAGTACTGTGGATAAATTACAATTAATTATGTTATATATATTAACAATGATTCTGGTATATATAATATCAAATGTTATATATAATATATGTATAATATTATATATACTAATATATTAATGAAGGCTGGCAGTTCAAATCCACCAGCCACTCCTCAGAAAGAAGACTGGGCAATCTACTTCCATAGAGATACTGCTTTGGAAACCCAAGGTGGGGTTTCTATGAGTCAGGATCAACTCAACAGCAGTGAGTTTATGTTATATATACTAGAATCATTGTATCATATAGATTAATTATAATTATATATGATACATACTGTACAATGATTCTGCTACATATTACCTACATGTACAACATATTATATATATGAGAACCATTGTATAATGTCTTTGAAGAACAGATTGTTATTCTTTTCCATTAAGAACATATTTGAAGAATTTGTACTGTAAAAAATATGTATATATGTATACATATATAAAAAAACTGACTGCCATTGAGTTGGATCCAACTCATAGCGACGCCTCCTTGGGTTTCCAAGGTGGTATCACTACGGAAGTAGATTGCCCAACCTGCCTTCCAGGGAATGGCTGGTGGGTTTGAACTGCCAGGCTTCTGGTTAGCAGTCAAGTGCCTTAGGCACCATGCCCCCAGAGCTCTTTATGGCTGACTCATATTTAAAAGTGAAGCCATCTCCTTACAAAATTAGACATCTACTCAAGACAGACTACTAATTTTACCAGGAAAAGAGTTGGAATTGTTTTAAAGCACTATTAATGCATTATTGCAGCATGGCTTATAAGAAACTATACAAGATTGTTGAAAATTTCAAATGTCCGTTTCCAAGTATAAGCTTTCACAGAACAGAGCAAAGGCTTTTATTACTGATGACACTTACATTCATCACTGAGACTTTTAAGATATCTTTTGAAAAGATCTGCGGAACTTGGGAGTATACTCCTTTATTAAACTTTTAAAAATGGAAAGCTTAATAAACCAGCTAATTACTCTAGAACTAGGGATAGCCCTTAGACAAAATTATGCAGAAATAGAACTTGCTTTTGGTGTCTTGTGTCCCTCTTTGGCAGTCTCCTGTCTATTAGTGTCTCTCCCAGGTGGTCAGTGCCTCACATTGCCCTGCTGTAATCTTGTATCTGGAGCCACCTCCCCTATGGTCATTCTAATACCTCTATACTAAGCTCAGAGTCACTGGCTGGTGCAAACACTTGGCTGCTAACTAAAAGGTTGAAGGTTTAAGTCTATGCAGATGTGTCTAGGAAGAAAGGCATAGTGATCTACTTCCAAAAAAATCAGCCATTCAAAACCCTATGGAGCACAATTCTACTCTGACACACATAAGATTCCAGTGAGTTGGAGTCCACTTGATGGCAACTGGTTGATGCATGATCCAGGGCCCATCCCCTCAGCATCAAGATGAGTACCAGAGGAGCCACCACTATGACTTCCCAGTCCTGATTTCTACAGTAACATATGCCAGCAGTGTCAGTAGAGGTTGTCCGGGAGGGTACTCCTCTCATCATCTCTCAAAAACAGACACCAAAAAAAAAGACTCCTGGAATGAGACAGCAAATGGTCTCAGCTTTTGGGATCTACCTTGATTACAGCCCCCTCAGATTTTTTCTCAAATGTTGTTTTGTCTGCTTCTTCAATGCTGCATTTTTCTCTTCTGCTTTTCATTGTTGCCTTTGACTTTTGGCCCCTAGTATTTGTGTCTCCTGTTTCTTGTCTGTCAGTCCCCCTTGTCCCTTCTGTGTTTATCTTTAAGTTTCTATCTTTCTTTTCTTGGCTGATGGCCTTAATCAAAATATCTGGACTTAACATCTCAACAGTTGAACGATGCCTTGACTGTCAGAATCTGGGCCTTGCCTTTGGCTGGATGACTTCCATTTCTATCCTGTTTTTCCTAATGCTAGCATTCCTAGGGTTGATTTCCTTATCCTGTAACCCACACAGTTTATGTTAGGCCAACTGATTCAATTATTTGATTTTTTCTATTATTGTCATGTGATAATACTTCAGTAACTTTAGCACTTGGCTGCTAACTAAGAAGACTGGTGGTTCAAACACAGCCAGCTACTCCACAGGAGAAAGACCTGATAATCTGCTCCCATGAATGTTACAACCCAGAATAATCTTTGCGGCAGTTCTTCTCTGCCACATGGGATTACTCTGAATCATAATCAGCTCAATGGCACCTAACAACAAAACTTCCGTAGTAACTTTCCAATAGAATGTTTTCTATATGCAGATTAAATCAATGGTATTTTGCCATAAAAGAGATACTAGTGTGAAAGAAAATTATTATCGATTTATACTCTGCATATAAAGATGTAGATGCATTGCTAGAAGGCAATGGTTTACAGTAGAGACCATTGTGTCTAAGAGGCAGGACAAAGACTTGATCCCTAAGCCCTCTACCTCAGTATATGTCTCAATTCTTAAAAGTATTAGTGACTTTCTTCTATTTTTCAACATGTCCCAGTAGAAGTCTTCAAGTGACTATTACGACACTAGTGGTGATGGTCGGGGATGTAGGAGTTTTGCCCTTTGTTTCAGGCTTGGTTTATACCTATAAAAATTTCTAAACTGAACGTTGGTAATGGTTCGGTACCTCTGTATTGAAACCATACTTCTATTAACCAAGCTAAGAGGAAACTGAAGTTCTGTTTATTATTATTTTAGACAGAGCCTTATCAATTTTGGCTATCTAAATATGCTGCTTTCAAAAGCTTGGAAGTAAAGTAATGATATATAAATAGTATAAGAAGTATGCACATTGAAATTTGGAAGAAAATAGTCAAGGCAAGCCTGGATTGGGGGGAAAAAGAAGGTGTATAAGTAAATAGAAGTTTAGGGTCACTTTTTATAAGGACATAAAATTCTATTACTCCTCTCAAAGGATGAAGAATTCAGCAAAGCATTGTAGGACAATTCCATAACCAAGATTAAATTAGGTTCATACTTCCTTTGAGGAGATAGACAAGTTCAAAATATTTTTTTTACTATCTGCAGTCTCTCTTCTCCCAAGTCCCTCCTTCACCCTTCAACCAGAGTCAGATTTCTAAAACACAAATGTCATCCTGTCATTTCCCTGATTAAAACCCTTCAGTGATTCTCTCCTCATTGCCTACAGGATAACAATCTAAACTTCTTGGCATGATTTACAAAGCTCTTCACAGTCAGACTATAATTCATATATCTGAGTACATCTCCTACTACTTCTCCTCAGGGCATATCATGCTCTGTTCCAAGTTTAAGACCAAGAGAAGACCCTGGATATAATAATCATAATTCTTACGTTCATTGACTGCTTGCTAGGTTCTAAGTGTGGTGCTAAGAAGTTTTTGAACACTATCTCATTTAATAAAATATAAAAGAGATAGTTATTATGTTATAGATAAGAGAATTGAAGTTCAAATTCAAGTTAACTAACACATCCAAGATGTTGCAGCTATTTAAATGTTGAGGAAGGATCCCTGGTGACACAAAAGTTAAGTGTTCAATCACTGATCAAAATGCTGGCAGTTTGAACCCAGCCAGCCACTCCACAGAATGATTTGACAATCTACTCCTGTAAAGATTACAACAAAGCAAGCTTTATTGGGTAGTTCTATTCTGTCATATGGGGTGGTTATGAATCAGAATCAACCTGACAGCACCCAACAAAAACAACAAGCACTTGAAGCAAATGCTAAGCTCAGGGAGTGTGATTCCTAGTGCCTGCTCTTTTACTGGTTCAATATTACATTATAGGTAGTGACCTCAAGCTTTTGCCTGAGAACACGGATGCTCCTTAAAAAGTGACCCTCACTTTGCCATTGTGTACGTCAAGGATTTAAAAAACAAACAAAAACATATTTCAGTAGGAGAGATTAAGATGATTTCTTCATATCATTCTGTAAAATTTTAAATTCAAAGAGGTGTTGGGTAAATGTGTAACAAAGTGTGTTGTCTTTTTGATGGGATAGACAGAAAACAGAGGTCCTGACCCACTTTGGGTAATTAAAGGGTCTGTGACACATCTTAAAAGTGAAGAGGTATGAATTCCAGTGTCCTGGCCAAATTCCAAACCACATAATTATACCTTCCACTTTCAACCTAAAAATTTTCCTCAGAGTTGCAGCTGAAAAGCAGATTCTTCACTTCCCCTACCAAATGTTACCACTGTGGCTTGTGAGACATCCTTTTGCTTTTTAAAACAGACCTTTCATATATTTCATGGAATAATCAAGTTTCCCAAGCAAAGTGGTCCAGTAGAAATGTTATTTTTTACATCATTTACATATGTTTTACATATCTTGTAATACTTTATTGGTGAAGAAGATATGTATATATATATAAAGACAGAGAGGAAGAGACCTTGGTGGGTACAAATAGTTAATGCACTCCACTGCCGAAGGCATTTAACTGCTAACCAGAAGGCTGGTGGTTCAAACCCACCAGCCACTCTTTGGAAGGAAGGTTGGGCAATATACTTCTGTAATGACACTGCCTCAGAAACCCAAGGAGGGGTCGCTATGAGTTGGATCCTATTGGATGGCAATGAGAATGAGAGTTTACTGCTAACCAAAGTGTTAGAGGTTGGAAGTAACCAGAGATGTCTTAGAAGAAAGCCTGGAGAAGTACTTCTGAAAAATCAGCCATTGAAAACTTTGGGGAACACAGTTCTACTCTGACATACATAGGGTTACCACGTGTTGTAGTCGACTCAATAAAAACCCCAAAACCAAACATATATTGTTGTTGTTGGGCCCTGTCAAATCAATGCCAACTCATAGAGACCCCAAATGACAGAGCAGAACCGTCCCACAGGATTTTCATGGCTATTAGCTTCACAGAAGTAGATTGTCACATATTTCACCCACAGAGTTACCGGGTGGGTTCAAACCACAATCTTTTGTTTAGCAACTATATACTAGTTGTAAAGAGCCCCAGTGGTGCTGTGGTTTTATATATATATATATATATATATATATATATATATATATATATATTGAAAACATATTAAAATCAGTATAATAGAAAATAATGCACTGGAGTTTTTTGATTACTATATGAATGCTTAATTTAAATAACTCTATTCTTGGACAAGGAACTCTGGTAGCATAGTGCTAAGGCACTTGACTGCTAACCAGAAGGCTGGTGGTTCAAACCCACCAGCCACTCCTCAGAAGGAAGGCTAGGCAATC
>NW_006921668.1:9529511-9530573 GCF_000298275.1 Orycteropus afer afer
GAAATGACTCGACAGCACTTAACAACAACAACAACAACATTATTAAAGACTTATCTCTGAACTATGCTGAGTGTTTTTCATGCATCATTCTGAAAAGCAGACTCTGGACTTTCCTGAACTGCAAAAGGGAGAAACAGGCCTGGAACATCTACCCACTTTATGGTTCCAGAAGAGGAATCAAGTAATTGTATTATAATTTTTTTTTTTAAATTGTTGTTAAAATAAACATATTGTACAATGAAATCAACTCCAATTTTTAAACTTATTTTAGAATAAGACACATTTCAAATACATTTTGCATTTTGAGAAAGAAACTTCTTAAAGCTATCATCTTGACAAATGTGTATAAATTGTTGAAGGGAAAACTGATTTACTGTATACACTTTCACCAAATAACAGTAAAAAGTTAAAACAAAACATCATTTTGGAACTTTTTGGAGTCCCCCATTAGCAGTATGAGAAGATGTACTCTATGATGTCTTTTAGTAGATTGAAAGGGGAAAGATATGGTCAGAATAGCCATAAATTGAAAGATTGGTCTGTGAATAATAATTGTTTTTTTATACTATAAAGCTGTATTTCATTCCAGGTCAGTAAACCTCTAGAATTCCAATTATATACACATATACATTTCTTAACCAAAATTTTAGTGTTCTAATTTACATTTGGAAATTTTGTGTGGTGCAAATGTTTAAGAGCTGGACTGACCAAAAGGTTGGAAGTTCCAGCATACCCAGAGGACCTCAGAAGCAAGGTCTGGTGACTGCTTCCGAAATGTCATAGCCTTGGAAACCTGTGGAGCAGTTCTATTCTGCACATATGGAGTCCCCATGAGTCAGAACTGGCTTGATGGCAATTAACAACAACAATCTACATTTAGCAGAGTTATCCTCCCAATTAAAGCTGAAAGTAGATTAGGCAGACTCCTAATCTATAAAAATAGCTTCTTGTTGTTGTTATGTGCCATCAAGTCGGACCGACTCATAGTGACCCCTCCTTGGGTTTCCGAGGCAGTATCACTATGGAAGTAGATTGCCCCATCTTCCTTCCGAGGAGTGGCTG
>NW_006921668.1:9530673-9540470 GCF_000298275.1 Orycteropus afer afer
TGGGTTTGAACTGCCAGCCTTCTGGTTAGCAGTCAAGTGCCTTAGGCACTACGCTACCAGAGCTCCCAACAATAGCTTAGTCTGTGTAAAGCAGAATAAACTGATAATATGAATGAAACTCTGAATCTTAACATCTTATGACTGTATTTAAACTCACAGAGCTAACCATGCAAAACATTCTATAGGGCTTGGGGTGCAGAACATGTGTTGTGTATATTTGATCTGGCTTGTCCATCCACTTAAATATACTCTTTTTTTTCCCCCAAAGAAGCAAAGACAATACTAAGCAGTTTTCATATGTAAGCTGAAACTTTGGTTTTTAAAATGTCAGTCTTCAGGATTTCATAGTTTGCTTTCATTTTTTCTGGTCATAATTACCTTTACATGATGCATTTAGTTAATTGCTGTTTTCTTCTTAAGGCAAATTACAGCTTTGTGAAATGGTCAATATGTGATTCAGGCTTCTCACAAAATACTGTTAAACTGTGAATTATAGAAGCTTTTGATGGTGATAATAAAGATCAAGTAACATCGCCTTTCCTTTTACAGGCTTCATTGTACTCCAAGATTTAGTTTCAATCAATACCATTATTACTACCCATACATTTTGTTGTTTCAAAATATAAATTTCTTCTTTGTCTTTTTAACTTGTGAAATAACTGTTGTAGCCAAAGAATCTTTTCTCTTTTTTTTTAATTTTTAGTTGAAATACATTAATTGTACGGTCTTTATACTTTACACTTGTTCTTGAGTATAAGAACAGTGAGTTGTACAAATATTTTGCAGTGTCACTGAGATAAAACCAAAACAACTTTGAGAGAGAAAATTAATTATTTTGCTTCCTCAGCACTTTTTTCTTTCTGTCGGACCTCAGAGCTTTGTTGCTTGCTTGTTTATTTGTTTTTATTTTCAGTTGCCATAAACTCAATCCTGACTCATGGCAACCCCATGGGGGTCAGACTATAACCATGTTTTCAGTGACTGATTTTTCAGAAGTAGATCGCCAGACTTTCTTCCAAGAAGCCTCTGGTGGACTCAAAGCTCCAAATTTTCAGTTAGTAGCTGAGCCCATTAACAATTTATACTACCCAGGGACAGGGCTCCAGAATAGCATGAACCATATTAAAAATAGTTTTGTGATTAACTGGAAGCACTAATTCATGCCTAGGTCCAACCCAAGGCAATCCTGGGGAGACCCAGAAGCTCAGTTTAAATCTGTTCGGGGATCTTCTAGGATGCGTTCATCCCATCAGGTTAGATCATTAGACCTGTACAACCAAGCACTCAGCATTTCTCCAGCATAATACTACATGTTTATAATTACTTACACAACATTTGTCTTTCTTTTTATACTGTAAGCTCCATCAGAGCAGAGACTATGGGTTACTCAAGTCCATTTCCCTAGGATCTAGCAGAGCATCTGGCATTTGCTGTTGTTAACTGTCATGGTATTAACACAACTCATGTGCAATAAAACAAAACGCTGCCTGGTCCTGCCCAGTCCCATTATCAATGGGGAAATGGACCGTGGTAATAGATTGGGTTTTCATTGGCTAACTTTCAGAAGTAGATCACCAGGCTTTTCTTCTTAGACCATCTTAGTCCGGAAGCTCTGCTGAAACCTGTTCAGCATCAAACCAACATGCAAGCTTCCACTGACAGACAAGAGGTGGCTGCACGTGAGGTGCAGTGGCCAGAATTGAGTCTGTATCTAGCATAAAAGAGCAGAATTCTATCTCTGAATCACCATTGCCCTCATTTGGCATATAGTAGGTGCCTAAGTAATACTTGTTGCATGGCATGGTTTGCCTTTACACTTTAGGTTACCATTACCATTTTTCCCATTCTGGTCTAAAGCAGGCCTACTTAGCTACAGAGTTGCCAGTGTGAGGGATGGTGATATGTGTAGCAAACTCAATTTCTTATAGAGGCCAGACAGGGCTGGTCAAAGGGGTTTGTGCCTAGAGAAGGTTGCTTAGCTCTGGCTCATGGTAGCTCATAACCCATTGCTGTTGAGTTGATTCTGCCTAATAATCCTATAGAAAAGAGTAGAACTGCCCCTTAGCTCTTCCCAGATTGTACTCTATGGAAGCAGACTGCCACATCTTTCTCCAGTGGAGGACCTTGTGGGTTCACACTGCTAGCTTTTCAATTATCAGCCAAGCACCTTACCGCTCGCTGTATGACCAGGGCTCCTTTCAGTTCATGGCAGCCATGTAGACATGCCATATCTGATGTTTTTTTTTTAAAAAATGAATAAATAAATAAAAGTAGCCAGATTGAATACTTTTACATGAAATAGCTAGATTTTAAAATATTAGCAACATTTTCATATTTTTTAATACTCGTCAGGCCATCAAATTGCATCTGCTAGCTATATTTGTCATACAAATAGCCAGTTTGTAGTCTCTGATGTATGATTTCTCCTCTTCCCTCATATATAAATTTGTACAGATTCTTTTTTTGGTAGTCACAGCTTATATTTACTAATATTATTTAGTGTTCATTTCAAAAATTAAGGTTACAGCCATTTCTTCTGCTATCTTCCTTGATATGCTGCTCTTTGGTTCGTTTTTTAATTTTTAAACTTTTGAAAAATCAACTTAATTTTGATATAATTTATGTATAGCAATGGGTACCCATTCTAAGCATATGATTTAATGAGTTTTGACAAATAATATTTATATAATCACCACAATCAAGATGAAAAACTATTCCATTACCACAAAAACTTGTCCATATTTTTTTTAAAAAATAGCTGTATTTTGATATATCCACATAGCATAAAATTCAACTCATTTAAAGTGTACAACTCAATTGTCTCTCAAATATTCACTTATATATGCAACCATCACCACAGCCAAATTTAGAACATTTTTCTTTACCACAAAGAAACCCTGTACTATCAACTTCCTCCCCTGTCCCCCAGCCCCACCCCACCCCAGCCATAAACAACCACTAATCTACTTTCTGGAGCTCTGGTGGCATAGAGCCTAAGGCATTTGACTACTAACCAAAAGGTTGGTGGTTCAAACCCACCAGTCCCTCGATGGAAGGAAGACTGAGCAATCTACTTCCATAAAGATTTACTGCCTCGGAAACCCAAAGGAGGTCACTATGAGTCAGAATTGACTCAATGGCACTCAATTTGGTTTGGTTTTTTTTTTTTTTTTGGTTTAGTAATCTGCTTTCTCTCTCTATGTTGTTGTTGTTAGGTGCTGTCAAGTCATTTCTGACTCATAGCAATCCTATGCATAGCAGAATGAAACACTGCCCAGTCCTGTGCCATCCCCACAATCCTTGCTATACCTGAGCCCATCCCTGAAGCCACTGTGTCAATCCATCTTGTTGAAGGCCTTACCCTTCTTCGTTGACCCTCCATTTTACCAAGCATGATATCCTTCTCCAGGGAATGGTCCTTTCTGACAGCATGATCAAATAGGTGAGACGAAGTCCAGCCATTCTCGCTTCCAAGGATCATTCCTGCTGCACTTCTTCCAGAACAGATTTGTTAGTGCTTTTAGCAGTCCTTGGTACTCTTAGTATTCTTCTCCAACACCACAACTCAAAAGCATCAACTCTTCTTCGTTCTTCCTTATTCATTGTCCTGCTCTCACATGTATAAGATGTGATTGTAAATACCATGACTTGGGTTAGGTGTCCCTTAGTCTTCAGGGAGACATCTTGGCTCTTCATCACTTAGAAGAAGTCTTTTGAAGCAGATTTGCCCAATGCAATATGTCATTTGATGTCTTGACTGCTCCTTTCATTGGTGTTGATTGTGGAACCAAGTAATAAGAAGTCCTTGACAATTTCAATCTTTTCTCTATCCATTACGAAACTGTTCCTTGGATCAGTTGTGAGGATTTTTGTTTTCTTAATATTAAGGTGTAACCATACTGCAGACTGTAGTCTTTAGTCTTCATCAGTAAGTGTTTCATGTCATCCTCAGATTAAGCAAGCAAACTTGAGTTGTCTGCATATCTCAGGTTGTTCATGAGCATTCCTCCAATCCTGATGCCACATTCTTCTTCGTATAGTCCACCTTCTCAGATTATTTGCTCAACATACAAATTGAGTAAGTATGGTGAAGGGATACAATCCTGACACACTCCATTCCTGATTTTAAACCATGCAGTATCCCCTTGTTCTGTTCGAACAACAGCCTATACAGGTTCCTCATGAGTACAATCAAGTGTTCTGGAATTCACATTCTTCTCAATGTTATCCATAATTTGTTATGATCCACACAATCAAATGCTTTTGCATAGTCAGTAAAACATAAATAAACATCTTTCTGGTATTCTTTGCTTTGAGCCAAGATCCATCTGACATTAGCTATGATATCTCTCATTCCATGTCCTCTTCTGAATCCAGCTTGCTTTTCTGGAAGCTCTGTCAATATACTGCTGCAACCCTTTAGAATTATCTTCAGTAAAATTTTATTTTCATGTGATATTAATTATACTGTTCTGTGTCTGTAAATTTCCCTATTCCGGGTATTTCATACAAATGAAATTATATAATAAGTGATCTTTTGTGACCGGCTTCTTTTGTGTCACATATTTTCAAGGTGCATTCATGTTGTAGCATATATCAGTACTTCATTCTTTTTAAGACTGAATAATGTTCCATCGTATGATTATACCACAGTTCATGCATCCATTCATATCCTTTGATGGGTATTTGGGCTGTTTCCACCTTTTGCCTGTTGTAAATAAGGCTGTTAAGAACATTTGTGTACAAGTTTTTGTTTGAAAACCTGCTTTCAATTGTTTTGGGTATACAGCTGGCAATGGAATTGTTGCGTCATATGCTAATTTTGTGATTAACCTTTTGAGAAAGTAGCAAAATGTTTTCAACAGCAGATCCCCGTTTTATATTCCCACAGCAATGTCCATGAAGATGATCAAATACAAGGATAAACTTTGGTTTATTTTTAACTTCTACCTCCTCTCCTCTTTCCTTCATCCACGTGGTCTTCTGATGTTAAAAGCTCAGCTTGCTCTAGTTCAGTCCCAAATACAATCACACTTTGAATATCTTCACCTACCTTTGGTGCAGCCTGAAATAGCTACTTCCTGTCACTTTGGCTCACATTGGAGTTCGCCAAAAGTAAGCACAAACCTAATTTTATTTTTTTGGCTTCCTCCCAGGTTTAGGATATTACCCATCATCTTGCAAGTCATGTTACCAAGCTTGTGTTTTATTTTATCAAAACCACATAAGACTTCCACTTCTGCCCCCTTCATTTGATTTCAAGGCAGTCACAAACATTTGAAATGAGTTTTATTCAACCTTTTGACCACTCATTCTATTCCTGTGGAGAAAATATCCTTGATTACTCCTAATCTGCATTGCTCTCACTCTGATGTTACCAACCAGCAATAAGACCTTCCCTTTATAGGTTCTTCATAACAAACATCTTACAAATACAAGGTCTCAAGTCCACTTTCTATTATGCTTCATGCTGGAATAATGGCTGTCTCTCTGACAGAGAGATACCCTTTGCTTATCCTATGATTGATGGTGCCTCTTGTTCTTCAGCCAGGGCCCTAAGGAAAAATAGTCTCTTTCATCGAATCTTGTGTCCCTGTTTGACCACAGGTAAATAGCTACTTTTTTCCCTCAGTAGTCCCTTCAAAAGGAGCCCTGATGGTCCAATGGTTAAGAACTTGGTTGCTAACCAGAAAGTGGTTTAAACCCACCAGCCACTCTGGCTATCTGCTTCCATGAATATCACAGCCTTGGAAACCCTCTGGGGCAGTTCCACTGTGTCCTATATGGTCTCCACAAGTCAGAATCGACCTGATGGGCATCAGTTCAGTTTTGGGTTTTCAGTCCCTTCAAACTTTGAATGAGTTTATATGTTCCTTCCCTACTCCTCTTGAGATGATGTATTTTTTTATCTGTTCTGGGACAAATCATGTGCTACATTTTTTGGTCTGTCATATTCCAGGCTTCTTCCAATCTATTGTAAATCAATTAGCATCTGATTGTCTGAGAACAATTTTGTGGGTTAAGATTCTTTATTTCTGATACCCAAAGAGGTTTGGGATGGTAACAATTTAGCTACTTATTTCTCCCTTGTATCTGCTTTAATTTTCTTTAACATCTATTTTAATGTCCAAATGTTTTACCTATACCTATGATGGAATGCCCTGACCTACTGGTGGATTTAGATTCCAGAATTTCTGTGAAGAAAAAACTGACATCGGAAAAAATGTTTTATATGTTAGCAAATTAGAAGGAGCATTGATCTGATAACAGAAACTCTGATGCTGCAACTTAGAAGCTGCATTGTCTTTTGGGCAAATTAATTGATATCTCATAATTTATACATATCAGCCCCACAAATTTTATAATGTTTCTGTTAGAATTTCATGAAATGATATTTGTGAAAATACATCCAAACCTAAAAAATACTACAAAATATATAATATTAAACAATGCTTTATATTCTACTTTAATTACTGCCTTGTAGAGTAAGCTCATAGAAAGTTGTATCTTAATACACAGAATGGTACATGTTTTATGTAGTATTTTTCCAGTTCTACACTATCTCTTTGAAGGAAAGATTGTTGTTATGTACCGTCGAGTCAGACCTGACTCATAGGGACCCCTCCTTGGGTTTCCAAGGCAGTATCACTACGGAAGTATATTGCCCCATCTTCCTTCCAAGGAGTGGCTGGTGGGTTTGAACCGAAGGAAAGATTATATATGTCCTTTTCAGTTGTATGTAGAAAATGGGATGTGATCTGGAGGGTAGTTTGTTAGAAGAATGTAGGGGAAAAGGAGATTTCATTGTTAAGCTGCTTTTTTTAGGCTTACTTTTTTCTTAGTATTGGCTACTCTTCTATATTTAATGACTTCTCTTCCTTTGTGTCAACTACTCTTATTCGTTGGTCAGTACACAGTGGCTGGTTTCTGCTCGGCTAGCATAGTTTATTTGCCAAAACTTGGGGTCCAATCTTGCCCTCACTTTGACTGTGTTGTTGGTGGTAGGTGCCATCAAGTTGGCTCCAATTCATGGTGACCCTATGTACAATAGAACGAAGCACTGCCCAGTTCTGCATGAGCCTCACAATCCTTTCTACACCTGAGCCCATCGTTGCAGCCACTATGTCAATCCACCTTATTGAGGGTCTTCCCCTTTTTCACTCACCCTCCACTTTACCTAGGCTTACAAGTTACTATCTTGCTCCCAATGGTTTAATAGTCCTATACCTGATATGTAATTCCTTGGACAAGTATCAGTGGCATATCATGGTAAATGGACCCTCTGGGCTTACATCTCAGCTCATCTATTTCTGACCCTGAGCCTTGTGGCTCAGTCGGCCTGTTTAGGCCTCAGCCACTCACTAGGCATCAATTCAATGGTGCCCTAGCCCTTTATAATTTTTCTTCATTCTTTTTAATAGTATTAATCACCTGCTTCTCAAACTCCCCCCTCTAGGCTCAGGACAGATTCCGTTTCTTATTCATTATCTTATCCCCAAAGCCTTACCTGGAGCACTAGCACAGAGTAGCTTGATCAAAACATCATGCCCTACCTGTGACTGCCTTGCTGTGAAGATGCTCCACAGTTGCAGATATCGGTACTTTGGACCGTCTTAACTTTCTGGGTTCTAGAACTGTGGTTTATGGCCTGACCTGTATCCAGCTGGAGCACTGTCTAGTTTGCTAAGTCTACTAACATGAACCCACTTTTTCCAAACAAAATCTAATTTGATCACCTTTGTTTCTCTACTGTTCAAACCTGGGGGTAGCTCACATATGTAAATTAAATTTAGTGGAGATGCAAATAATTGAGAAAACCAAGAATGATCTCACTTAAAGCCTCACAAAATTGGCATCCCTGGAGGAAGCTGGTTAGAAATGAAGAATATCAAGTCCTACCTCAGACCTTGAATTGTCATTTTAATTAGATTCCAGGTAATTTGTGGACACATTAAAAAGTGTGACATAAAGGACAGAGAGAGAGAGAGGTCTTTAAAACTACCATAATACTAGTTGTTTTACTTTCTTTGTAAAAATGATAAATCACATAAAATAGGAAAAATATGTCCACAAAGTAGTAAAATCAAACATTAAAGGCAACATGAAGAAGTACAATAGCGAGGAATTGGGTTTTATAGCTCATGTGATTACTAGTATAACTTCGTTTTATAGCTTAGACAAGTCAACTTGTCATCTCTTCTAAGTCTTTGTTTCTTTATTTGTAAAGCTATAATATAAAATTAGGTGAGCAGAAAAATCTTATCTTCACTCCTATGATTTTTATGACTAATGATAATCTGTGATCCCTTCAAGTTACAAAGTTCTGTAGTTATATAATTATTAATGCTTTATTTTTTTTACTTGAATTTTAATTAATTTTCCTATTTTTTTGGCTTTTTGTGTCTTCTATAAGAGGTTTGTTTTAGTCGAGTTCTTTGGGTTGCAAGAAATAGAGACTGTGACATCAGATGCACCAGTTTGCTGAAGACCAATATCTTTCTGGTCTTTAGATGCTGAAACCAAAATTGTTCTAGGAAAACTGGGGTGGCTTGTCACCCTAATCTGTAGAGATCATGGTAGAAAAGGAAAGTTTATTGAAAGAATGTACTAACATAGAATGCAGAGAAAACTTAACAAGGCCTCAGAAGGAACCACCATCAGTTTATTAACATACCACTTCTTTTTTCTTTCTTTCTTTTTAATTTTTTATTGTGATTTGGGTGCAAATTCACAAAGCAGATTCGTTTTACTCTCAAAAATTCACACACATTTTGTTTCACTGCACCAGTTACAATCCCAACAGTAAACAGCTATCCTCCCATCTTCTTCCTATGACTATCTCTTCCCTGTGTCTTCTTATCTATACCCTCTTGTCTGTCCAGCTTTCCCCTTATGCAAATGCGGCTTTTCTATTCTCTTATGATCAATTGATCTAAGGGGTACATCTACTTGGGGTAAGTAGGCCTACAAGCAGAATTCCTACCCCAGAGAGATGCACCTATCTACTGTTTGGCTGAGACCTAATCCACAGAAATGAGTCCAGTTCCAGACCCAAAGAATAACCCAGGACCATAGTCTCAAGGGTTTCACCAGTCCCTATCCAACTAGTAATTTCGGGTTAGTTTTGTGTTTTTAAATTTTGTTCCACAGATTTCCTCCCACTCTATTCAGGATCTCCAGTTTTGATACTTATTGAATGGTTGGCATTGGTAATTGGGCACCATCTAGTTCTTCTGGTCTCAGGATTGTGAAGGCTAAATTCCTGTGGTCTGTCAGATCCTTGAACGAATTGTTACCATATGACTTTGATTTGCTTCACTCTTCTTTGCTCCAGAAGAGGGGAGACCAATAGTTGCATCTTAGATGGCCATTTGAAATCTTTTAATACTGCAGCCACTACTCATTAAAGCAGGTTATAGAACAAGATTTTTATGTACTATGTGAACAGCCACTTCTGTGGCTCCTTTTCATATTGTCTTTCTTCTGTCTATATACCAACTCTCTCTATATATATCATCCCTTCTGTATATCAATTAGCTTCCCCTTTTAATCTATGTTTCTTTTTCTATACAAGTTCAGTTTATACTCAAGTATATCCTATCTTTAAAATCATGCTATGGGGAGGCGGGGCAAGATGGCGGACTAGGCAGAAGGATTGCACAGACCCTCTTCAACAAAGAAAAGGGAAACCAATTAATACAGACACAGAAGATAATCCTGGACCCCTGAGCCTTGAAGGAAAGGATGCAGATTTGGACTAAACCCCAAATAGCAGAAGAATTTGCGTGAAAATACCA
>NW_006921668.1:9547085-9557199 GCF_000298275.1 Orycteropus afer afer
GACATGAGACAAAGTATATGTGAACTGCTGTATGAAAAGTGAATTTACTCTGTAAATCTTCACCCAAATCCTAATGAAAAAAAAAAAAAAAAATCATGACATGGGCTTTCATTGCAGATGAACCATAGACAAGGCTATACTCAGATCCATACTGGTGATGGCTCGAAGTGTATACAGAGTGAAGTCACATGTTACTGAACACTGGGGTTTGGGGAGCAGAGAATGTGAGTAGGGGCATAGCCCTTAGAGTAGGACGTGAGTAGAGTAAGCTTTCCAATTCCTATCTAGTGTACCATTCTAATTACTACTCACTCTTACCTCTATCAGTTCAAGTTTGTTCTCAGATGCAATTTCATATACAAGGACAAAATCCAAACATAGGATTCCTCACGCTGAAGTCAAATGGTCTTAAATGATCTTATGATGTTTCACAACATAATCTACTCTTCTGGTAAACCAGTTCTAGGCATCTCCAACCTCTCTCAGGTCTCTGGCATCTGATTCTAATCATGATGATCTGCTTAAGCTTCTAAATTGCTCTTGTAGATGAGAACTGTAACATCACACTCGGTCCCAGGTTGACCTAATTTATTCACAAAACTTACTCTCTTCACCAAGAGTGATGTAATCTGACTTGTTTATCTATTTTAACATTCTTATTAGTTATAAAGTATGAAAGCTTTTTTCCAGTCTTTTGAAAAAATAATACAGCATAGCATTCAGCAGTTAAGCTTAACATCTCACATTCAAGTCTATCTATAATTATTGTATAAAATGTATGATTCACAATATAAATATCTATGGATAAAAAAAAACCCACTAAACTCACTGCCATCAAGTCGATCCTGACTCATAGCGACCCTGTTTGGGTTTCTGAAGTGGTAAATCTTTATGGAAGTAGATTGCCCAGTCCTCCTTCTGCAGAGTGGCTGGTGAGTTTGAACAACCAACCTTCTGGTTAGCAATCAGATGTCTTAGGAACTACACCTGGGGTGTGGGGGCTCACTGCTGTTAAGTCGGTTGAGACTCAAAATGACTTCCCTTGGTTTTCCAAGACTGTAAATCTTTATGGAAGTAGATTGCCCCATCTTCCTTCTGCAAAGTGGCTGGTGGGTTTGAACCGTTGTCCTTTCTGGTTAGCTGCTAAATGCTTTATCCACTATGCCACCAGAGCTCCTTATCTATGGGTAAGTGATGAAAAAAAAAAAAATCCACCACAATTGAAACTTCTGATTTCTCCTTCTGTATTTGAGCTATGCAGTGAACTCAGATAATTTCCCTTCCTGCTGGAGAGTTCTCTCTTTTGTTATCTTTCTTTACATACTGTGATTATTCCACTTTTGTTCTCCTCTCATTGCTTTAGTTTGCTTTGACTATTTGCCATTTAGATTAGTATAGTAGGACTTAATTTTAAAGAATCCTATTTGAATAGAAATTTATTTTCTTTATATATAGGAGACTAGAAAAAGAAAGACCTTTCCTGCAATTATAATTTACATATGTTTCTTTCATAATTATAAAAATCAATAAGATTTATCTCCCAAACAAATCCTCCAGGTAAAATTTAGACTAATTTATTGAGAAGATCTACTTTTATAGAATAAGCTGGGTCCTCATGCATTGTTGTTAGGTGCCCATGGATTCATCTCCGATTCACAGCGCCCATGCACAGCAGAACGAAACACTGGCTGATCCCGCGCCAGCTCCACAATCCCTGCTATACTTGAGCCCATCATCGCAGCCACTGTGTCAATCCATCTCGTTGAAGGCCTTCCCCTCTTTCATCGACCCTCCACCCTACCAAGCGTGACATCGTTCTCTAGGGAATAGTCCCTTCTGACAACATGACCAAAGTAGGTGGGACGAAGTCTGGCCATTCTTGCTTCCAAGGAGCATTTCAGGTACACTTCCTCCAAGACAGATCTGTTAGTTCTTTTAGCAGTCCATGGTACTTTCAGCATTCTTCTCCAGCACCACAACTCAAAACCATCAACTCTTCTTTGGTCTTCCTTATTCATTGTCCTGCTCTCACATGCATAGGAGGTGATTGGAAATATCATGGCTTGTGTCAGGTGCACCTAATGATGTACTGAAGTTTTGCTGGTCTTCTAAACTGTCCATTGAAACCTTAATAAAATGTATGCCTTATGTTCTGGCATACAGCTTCAATTTATTAAACTAAAAAAAAAAAAAAAAAAAGCTGAGGAGACTCATTGATTCTCAGAAAGTACCTCTGCAATACTTATTTTATAATCAGCTTGATACATTCAACCTTCATATGTACTTACCATCAATCACTAAAAAAAAAAAGAGGATTTAAATATGAAAGAGCTTTTCATTCATTGGCTGAATATAAATAATCATCTATAAATCTGCAACGCAGTTTTGCAAGCTCAAGTCCAGTTTTAAAAGTTTTCCTGGGCTGGCAAATGAAAATCCTCTACTAATCAGATTGTTTTTATCATACATTCATTTTATTCCACTGAAAATTGATTTGCTTTATAATGAATACATGTATGTTTCTTATACTTTTCTTCACTCTTCCTACAATTACTCTAGTACAGGCCTTCATCATTCGCAATTATTTTTCTCCTAACTAGTATAAGTTCTTTATAGTCATTTTCTGCTACAACGCATAGAGCATATTCTACCATATTGATCTTCAAACCTGATTTAGTATGTAACTCCTTTACAAAATGATATACAATGGATAACTGTTGTTTCTAACCATCTTGAAATCCTAAATATTTTGAATTGGAAAAAATCTTAATGATATTCAGCCCATCCTCTCAAAATATCCCTAGTATATGATTTGTCTACCCATTCCACATGTAGCGTAGTGCCTAAGGCACTTGACTGCTAACCAGAAGCCTGATGGTTCAAACCCACCAGCCATTTCTCAGAAGAAAGATGAGGCAATCTACTTCCGTAGTGATACTGCCTTGGAAACCCAAGGAGGGGTCACTATAAGTCGGGTCCAACTCAACAGCACATAACAACACAACATGTTCCAGGCATGGGTGCAGACCCTAAGCTGTGGTGGTACACAGAACAAATTATATTTGCTTTCTTGGTATTTACATTCTTAGTAAGAAAGAACACAAACAAGTAGACAAGAAAAATAATTAAGTAGTGATAAATGCTATAAGGAAAATTAAACAGTGATGGTGACTGTACAACCAAGCAGGTGATATTGAATTGGAAATTTAAATAGAAAGAAGAGGATTAAGGAAAGAGATTTCAAGAAGTGAGACCACCAAGTAAAAAGATTCTGTATCTGGACCTAGTTTGGCATGTTCGAAGGAGTCAGAAGAAGGTTAGCCCAGAGAAAGCTTTGTGGTAGAAAGGAAGACTCATAAAAATGACTCAGAGAGGTAGAAGGGAACCAATTATCACTGACATGGTAGGTATTTAAGGAGTCCCAGGACTTACTCCCAAGAGTAGTTTTAGTTAGAAGGAAGTCATTGAAAGATTGTGAGCAAGGCAATTGTACGATGCAACTTAAATTTCAGAAATTTCACTCTGATTCCTGTAATGGACCAAGAGGGCATGCAAGGAAATCAGTTAGGAAGATATTCCAGTGTAGTTCAGACCAGTGAGTAACTAGGCCTTAGGTACCTTTAGCAGAAGGAAAAGTATATAGATTCAGAAAATATTTTGCAAATATAGTTGATGGGACTCTGGTTGTTCACACATAGGAAAATAAGGGAGAAAGAAGCAGCAAGGATGGCCTACAGATTGTTGATGGGGAAAAAAAAAAAAAAAAAAACACCACTACCATTGAGTCTATTCCAACTTACAGTGAACTCCAATGGATTTTCAAGGCTGTAAATCTTTTCTGAAGTAGATTGTCTCATGTCCTCCCACAGAACAGCTGGTGGGTTTGAACCACCGACCTTCTGGTAGCAGCCAAATTCCTTACCTATTATGCCATCAGACTGTTGGTAGACAGTGATAAATTTCCTGAGATGGAGAACCTATGTGATGGGAAAATCAAAGGTTTGCTTATAGACATTATCTTTGTGGCAATGTCACATATTTGGATATAGGAATTTAATGCTAGGGCAAAATGTCAGAGTAAAGACATAACTCTAGTATAGGTCTAAGTTATACCTTTGCTTGGACAATGTTGATGATCTCTTTATTTTTAAGAAGTTAATTGAATTGTTGCATTTGTAATTATAACCACTTCATAAGCCATTGAGGCTCACTGCTATCATTAATAATCAATCACATGCCTATGTGATCATGCTGCCCTTGATTAACAAGCACAACAAAAAGTGAACAAAATTAGTCATTAAAAAAAAAAAAAAAAATCAAACTCACTGACTTCGAGTCAGATCCAACTCATAGCTCCCCCACCTTGGGTTTCCGAAGAAATAGGTTGCCCAATCTTTCTTCTGAGGAGTGGCTGGTGGGTTTGAACCCAGCCTCTGGTTAGCAGTCAGATGCCTTAGGTCCTACACTAAAATACAAAGCAAAATGACAATGATACATCACTGCACCCCAATTGGATGGCTATTACCAGAAAAAAAGAAAATAACAAGTGCTGGCAATGATGTAGAGAAATTGTAATCCTCGTCTACTGCTGGTTGTTAGTTGCCATCAAGTGGGTTCCAAGTCACAGTGACCCCATGTACAACAGAAAAAAATACTGCCTGGTCCTGTGCCATCCACTCAATTGTTACCATGCTTGAGCTCATCATTGCAGCCACTATGTCAAGCCAATCAGTTCATCTTATTGAAGGTCGGCCCCTTTCATGCTGATCCCCCACTTGACCAAGGATGATACCCTTCTCCAAGGACTTTTCCCTTCTAATAATATGACTGAACTAGGAGTGATGAAATCTCACAGTTCTCACTTCAAGGAGGCATCTGGCTGCACTTTTTCCAGGACAGATTAGTTCATTCTGCTGACTGTACATGATATATTCAATATTTTTAGCCAATATCACAATTCAAATGTGTCAATTCTTCTTCAGTATTCCTTATTCACTGTCCAGCTTTCACATGCTTATAAGACAGCTGAAAAGACCATGACTTGGGTAGGTCATGTGCCCCTTAGTCTTCAAAGTAATATCTTTGCTCCCAAACACGTTAAAGAGGTTTTTATGCAGCAGATCTGCCCAATGCAATATGTCTTTTGATGTTTTGACTGCTGCTTCCTTGGGCATTGATTGTGAATTCTAGTAAACTGAAATCCTTGACAGCTTCAATCTTTTCTCCATTTAGCATGATGTTTCTCATTGGTCCACATACAAGGATTTTTATTTTCTTTATGTTGATGTGTAATCCATACTAAAGGCTGTAGTCTCTTATCTTCATCAGTAAGAGTGTCAAGTATTCTTCATTTTCTGCCAGCAATGTTGTCTCATCTGCACATCACAGGTTGACACCATATATTTTTTTGTTTTTTGTATAGTTCAATTTCTTGGATTATTTGCTCATCATGCAAATTGAATTAGTATGACAAAAGGACACAACTCTGTTCTGTTTGAAAGAGAGCTTATTGGTCCATTTACAGGTTTCTCGTGAGCACAATGAAATGTTTTGGAATTCCCATTCTGTGAAATGTTATCCATAATTTGTTACGATCCACACAGTCAAAAGCCTTTGCACAGTCAATAAAACACAGGTAAACACTTTTCTGGTGTTCTCTGCTTTCAGTCAATATCCCTCTGACATCAGCAATGATATCCCTCATTCTACATCCTCTTCTGAATCCAGCTTAAATTTCTGGCAGTTGCCTGTCTATGTACCACTGCAACCATTTCTGAGTTATTTTCAGCAAAGTTTTACTTATGGGTGACATTGATGATATTGTTTGATCATTTCTGCATTCTTTTGGATCACCTTTCTTTGGGATTAGCACAAATACAGATCTCTCCCAGTCACTAGGCCAGGTACCTGTCTTCTAAATTTCTTGGTGTAAACAAGTGAGCTTTGCATCCATTTGTTGAAACACCTTAATGGCCATTCCTTCTATTCCTGGAGCCTTGTTTTCTACAAATTCTTTCATTGCATCTGGGATTTCATCCTTCAATAATGTCAGTCTTTGATCATATGCTACCTCTTGAAATGGTAGAACATCGACCATTTCTTTCTGGTGCAGAGTCTTTGTGTATTCCTTCCATCTTCTTTTGATGCTTCCTGCATCATTCAATATTTTGCCCATAGAATTAAATATTATAACTCGAGACTTGAATTTTTCTTCAGTTTTGCAGATTGAGAAATGTTGAACATGTCCTTCCCTTTTCGTTTTCTAATTTCAGGTCTCTGCACATTTCATGATGATACTCTACTTTGGCTTCTCAAACTGCCCTTTGAAATCTTCTGTTCTCCTCTCTTGTTTTCCATCATTTCTTCCATTATCTTGAGCTACTCTTTTCACAAGCAAGTTTCAGAGTCTCTTTTGACATCCATTTTGGTCTTTTATTTCTTTCCTGTCTTTTAAATGATCTTTTCCTTTCTTCCTATATGATATCCTTGACGTCATCCTACAACTCATCTCATCTTCAGTGATTGGTGTTCAATTTGTTAAGTGCATTCTTCAGATGGTCTCTAATTCAGGTGGGATATACTCGGGCCATATTTTGGCTCTCATGGACTTGTTTTAATATTTTTCAGCTTCAACTTAAACTTGTCTATGAAGAATTGATGCTCTGGTCCACAATCAGTTCCTAACCTTGTTCTGACTGATGATATTGAGCTTCTCCATCATCTCTTTACACAGATGTAGATTTCTGTGTATTCCATCTGATAAGGACCATGTCCATAGCCACCGTTTATACTGTTTACATTGTTGGTGAGATTGTAAAATGGTATATCCACTGTGGAAAATAGTTTCACAGTTTCTCAAAGAGTTCCACATAGAATTATTATATGACTCAGCAATTCTATTCCTAGATATATATTGAAAACAGGGACTCAAACAATTACTAGTACAACAACATGCATCACATTACTTTTCACAATAGCCAAAAGAGAAAGGGAGAATAGATTGAAATTGTCAGGGATTTCATTTTACTTGGATCTATAATCAACACCAATGGAAGCAGCAGTCAAGAAATCAGAAGACTTATTGCACTGGGCAAACCTGCAGCAAAAGACTTCTTCAAAGTCTTCAGGAGAAAAGATGTCACTTGAACACTAATGTGTGCCTGACCCAAGCCATGGCATTTTCAATTGTCTCATATGCATGCAAAAGTTGGATAATGGATAAGGAAGAATGAAGAAGAGTTGGTGCTTTTGAATTGTGGTGGTAGCAAAGAATACTGAAAATACCATGGACTGCCAGAAGAAAGAACAAATCTGTCCTGGAAGAAATGCAGCCAGGAGGCTGTTTGGAAGCAAGAATGGACAGACTTGGTCTCACCTACTTTGGTCATGTTGTCAAAAGGAGCCATTCCCTGGAGAAGAATGTCTTGTTTGGTTAAGCATAGGGTCAGAGAGAAAGGGGAAGACCCTCAACAAGACAGATTGGCACAGTGGCTGCAACAATGGGCTCAAGCATAGCAAGGATTGTGAGGCTGGTACAGGACAGGCAGTGTTTCATTCTGTTGTACACAGGGTTGCTATAAATTGGAGCCAACTCAATGGCACCTAACAACAATAAAAGACAGAAACAACCCAAGTGTCCATCCATTGATGAATGCATAAACAAAATGTGGTATATGCATACAACGGACATTACTTAACCATAAAGAGACATGAAGTTCTGATACATAATACAACATAGATGAACCTTGCAAACTTTATGCTGAGTGAAATAAATCAGAAACAAATGATAAATGTCATATGACTCCACTTACATGAAATATCTAAACTAGGCAAAAGCATAGGGAGAAAAGTGTCAGTGGTGGATGGGAAGGGGAGTTTCTGTTAAGGGTAATGAAAAAATTTGGAAACTGTTAATGGTGATGGCTGTACAATATGGTGACTGTAATTAATGCTACTGAATTATACATGTCAAAATAATTGAAATGGCAAAATTTTGGTATATATATTTTGCCACAATAAAAATGTTTTAAAAGTACTAAGCTCATCTACACCTAATTTATTCAGTTCTTTCCTAAACTCAAGTTTTCCATAAACTTTTTTTTTTTTGCTAAGTTTCTGAAAAAAATTCCCAAAGTGAAACTCTAGAGAGTTGTAATTTTGGTATATAGTTATAATCAGTTATATGGTTCTCCAAGGTGTCAAACAGGAGCCCTGGTGGTGTGCCTAAGGCACTTAACTGCTAACCAAAAGGCTGTCGGTTCAAACCAACCAGCCACTCTTCCAAAGGAGGGTTGGGTAATCTACTTCTGTAGTGATATGGCCTTGGAAACCCAAGGAAGGGAGGCTATGAGTCGGCTCCAACTCGAAGGCAAATAACAACAAAGGTGTCAAACTACTCTGTAGGAAGTAATAATCGTTTTAACGTGTAAGTTCTCAAGTATTTTCTAAAAGATACTTTACATTCACATCTTACATGGATTTATAAATATGCCTGTGTGTATATTTATGCAAATACACATATCCATATATATGTAAGACATGATCTGTGTGAGGTCTGTGTGTGTGTGTCAGATAATATAGGTGGAAGAAAAAAAGAAACTTCCCTGTTTTAAGAATGCCATAGTAAGTAGGTGAAGAGCTTACAGTCTTACTGTAAGAGTCACAAATGCCTCTAGTGACAAAAAAGTATCCATATCAATAAACCAAGGAACTTATAGTGCTAATTAATTATTTTGTTACCTGCTCCATTAACTGGTACTCATTTTTGTCCAACTTAACCATCCAGAAACCAGTTGAAAACTCCATTAAGATGATTGCATTTCTGAATAGCAATGAGTAAGCTCTTATAATGCTAGAGTGTGGTTTTTTTTTAAAAAAAAAGAATTGTCCTCAAGTTGATTCCAATTCACAACAACCCCATGTGTGTTAGAGCAGAACTGTGTTCCATAGGATTTTCACTTGTTGGTTTTTCGAAAGCAGATCTCCAGACCTTTCTTCTGAGGCACTTCTGAGTAGGCTCAATCCTCTAACCCTTTGGTTAGCAGCCAAGTGTGTCAACCGTTTGCACCACCCAGGGATTGCACCATGGATAGAAAGTACTTCAAAATAATAAACAGGGAAATGGTGTGAATTAAAGATGTTGATAAAGGAGACACTTCCATTGCTTTATAGTCAGGGAACTCCTGACATAGACTCCTCTTTGGAAAACTACGCAAAAAAGAATGAAGGAGATATTTATTCACAAGAAGGAAAACCAAGAATGTGGTTGGTCAGGGCATCAAATTTTTGGCTTCCAGGTTATACACTGATCAATTGTTGCATTATTTAACACAGTTCCATTAGTTTAAATTCAAAGCTAAGAAGGGAAACAGTACTATATATACACAAAATTTTAATGCACCAAACTCTAAACTTACTAAACCAAGTGGAACCAACCCTTTCACAAAACAGTTCAATAATTTGAGAAAGCCCAGATGAAAATTCTGTGTGATACAGTGATCATAGAGAAAGGAAGATGAGACAGACTGTGGCCCAAAGACACATTTTTTTTAATAACATCAATTAATTGAGGATATATATGTCTGAATTGTGAATCAGCTGGCTTGTTCCAGCTAATATTCTCCCAACTCTTAAAGAAGTTATGAAATTAACTGTTCATTAATTGGTCCAAGATTAAATAAACTGTAAAGCATAGACATGGAATATCAGCCCAATTTCAGTAATACTTGGGTTATCTCTTTGGTACCAGGGACTGCCATCATGATACTCCTCAGGCCACAGCTGCTTAAAATGCCTCTGTCTTTGTTCCATTCACTATAAACTTCCATGCCTTTCTCAAAATCATTTCTGAAAACCTCACTTTCTTCTCCCTTACCTGATTCTCTTTCTTCTTGAGTGAAAGTGTATACAGGCAGCTTCATGCTCTCATCTGGGCTCTCACCCAAGGTAACCTGAAAGTCTCTGTTGCTGTCATTTTTATTATTTTCATTAACTTTGATTATGTAGAAAGAATATGGGCTATAGAGTACCTTCTAAGTGAACTGGAATTTTATTTCTACCACTTACTAGCTATGTGGCTTAACATAAGTCATTTCTACTTTTCTACTTCTAAGTA
>NW_006921668.1:9557414-9564224 GCF_000298275.1 Orycteropus afer afer
AGCAGTCAAATGCCTTAGGCAACGGACACTATTGTTCTTATTCCAAAGGTGCTCTGTTAACAATTGCTTCCTTTTTGGCAAGAACAGTGTCACCAGTGGAGCACATTAGAAAGAAGATAGACACTCTTTCTGAAAGGAAAATAATGAGTAAGGTTTGGACATGAGGGATTTGAATCGATAGGAATGTGACAGCCAGGAGAACCTGGTGTGTTTTCACTCATATCTGAGGCTTAATTAAGGATCTTAAGCTGGGAGCTCTGGTGGCATAGTGCCTAAGGCATTCGACTGCTAACCAGAAGGCTGGTGGTTCAAAGCCACCAGACATTGCTCGGAAGGAAGTTTGGACAATCTACTTCAGTAGTGATACTGCCTCGGAAACCCAAGAAGGGGTCACTTTGAGTCAGATCCAAATCCACGGCAGTGGGTGCGTGCGTGTGAAGCTGAATACCCCTGGAGTAGTATTGGAGTTACCTAAGGACTGCTGTAACAGAAATGCCACAAGGGGATGGCTTTCAAAAACAAATTTATTTTCTCACTTCTGGAGGCTGAAACTTTAAAGCAGGGTCTTGGCCATTTTGATTCCTTCCTTGCAGGTAGCCCCAGGTGTTCCTTGGTTTCTGGGTGATTTTCACATGTTGTTTGTCTTCCCCCTCTGCAACTAATCTGTTCTATTTATAAATAAGAAGTGATTAGATTTAGAACCCACACCTCCCACTGCAGTATGATCTAATTAACATTACAAAGAAAGCCCTACTTCCAAATAGGATCACATCCGCAGGTGTAGGAATTAGGATTCTAACACATATTTTGAGGGGACACATTTCAATCCATAACAATTAATAAGCACATTACTTGAACTTGTTTGTTTCATGCAAAATGCTTTAAAACCTTCCATAACTTCCCACTGTCATCAGGCTGAAGTCCAAACATGGCACAGCATGTAAAGCCCTGCCTCCACTCCCCAGTGGTGTGGCTCTGATATATATAGTTTTAACAAGGACTCTGCCTTGTAGGAATTTATAGTGTTAACCAGATAATACTGATCTGAATATATGCATATGGGCTGGAGACTAAAATTCTTCAGAAATCAAGGAAAGAAACCCAAGGGTTCACCTCATCCTTAATTTTGAAGAAAACCTTTCAAATTTTCCCCTTAAAATAGTGATCTATATATTTTTTACATTCAACACCTTTGGAGAAAATTATTCTATATCTCTTGTATGTTCATTGCTCATAACCCAAGTGCAATCTTTTTCTAGCATCTAATTTAATCTTATGCTATAATATAAGCTCCCATCCTTCCTCCCATCCTACCTCAGGGAAATGAGAAGTCCACTTTAGTAGCATGTCTCTATATGTTGTTGTTGCTGTTAAATACCTTTGAGTTGGTTCCAACTCATAGTGACCCTATGTACAACAAAATGAAGCACTGTCTAGTCCTGCACCATCCTCACAATTGTTCCTATGTTTGAATGCACTGTTTCAGTCACTGTGTCAACCCATCTCATTGAGCGTCGTCTTCTTTTTCACTCACCCTCTACTTTACCAACCTTGATGTCCTTCTCCAAGGACTGATCCCTCTTGATAACATATCCCAAGTACATAAGATGAAGTCTCACCATCCTTCCTTCTAGGGTGTATTCTGGCTGTATTCTTCCAAGACAATTTTTTCATACTTCCAGCAGTCTGTGATATATTAAAGATTCTTCACCAACACCATAATTCAAAGGCATTAATTCTTTTTCAGTCTTCCTTATTCATTGTCTAGCTTTCACGAACATATGAGGTAATTGAAAATATCATAGCATGGGTCAGGTGCACCTTAGTCCTCAAAGAGACTTTTTTACTTTTTAACACTTTGCAGAGGTCTTTTACAGCTTATCTGTCCAATGTTATACATCATTTGATTTCTTGACGGCTGCTTCCATGGGCATTGATTGTGGATCCAAGTAAAATGAAATCCTTGACAATTTCAAACTTCTCCCTGTTTGCCATGATATTGTTTATTGGTCTAGTTGTGAGGACTTTTGCTTTCCTCAAACTGAGGTATAATTCATACTGAAAGCTGTAGTCTTTGATCTCCATCAGCTAGTGCTTCAAGTCATCTTTACTTTCAGGAAGCAACGTTGTGCCATCTGCATATTGCCAGCTGTTAATGAATCTTCCTCCAATCCTGATGTCAAGTTCTCCTTTATGTACTCCAGGTTCTCAGATTATTTGCTCAACATATTTATTGAATAAGTATGGTGAAGAGGTACAACCCTGACACACACCTTTACTAATTTTAAACCCTTGTTCAGTAAATAAGGGTTCTGTTCAAACTACTTCCTCTTGGTCTACTTATACAGGTTCCACATGAGTACAATTAAAAATTTTGTAATTCCTATTATTAGCAATGTTATCCATAATTTGTTATGATCCACACAGTCCAATATCTTTGAAGTAGTTTTTTTCTCTTTTAAGTTGTGCCACATCTGCAAATGAAGGTACAGAAAACTACTCCATCCACTTCGTTAACGTCGACTCTACTTTGAGAAAACAGTTCTTCCCCATGTGTATTCTTAGTGTCTTCCAACCTGAGGGGCTCATCTACTGGCACTACATCAGTTAGTGTTCCACTGTTATTCATAAGGTTTCCACAGGCCAATTTCTTTTAGAAGTAGATCGCCAGGCTTTTTTTGCTCTTCTGTCTTAGTCTGAAAGCTCCACTGAAACCTGTCCACCGTGGATGATCATGTTGGTGTTTGAAATGCTGGTGGCATAGTTTCTAGTATCACAGTACCATACAATCCACCACAGTGTGATAAACTGACAGATGAGCAGTGATGTCATCAATATACATTTACATTATTTGAAATAAACTCACAAACTCACTGCCATCGAGTCAGATCTAATTCATTGACATCCCTCCTTGGGTTTCCAAGGTGGTATCACTATGAAAGTAGATTGCCCAACCTTCCTTCTGAGGAGTGGCTGGTGGGTTTGAACCGCCAGCCTTCTGGTTAGCAGTCAAATGCCTTAGGCATTATGCCACCAGAGCTAGTTTTCCTCAATCTTCTAAATCTTCTCTTCCAAGCAAAATTCTACATATCTTATTCCTGTAGCACTTTACAATGCTTAACATAGTTTTGAAATTTTTATTGGAAGTATTTATTTTTATCTGAACTCTTTATCAAAAGCCAAATTCTATTCTTATTAAAATTAGATATCATATATTGCATGTAGAAAAATAAGATGCATGGGAACAAGCCTTTGTTTAAATAACAGAATGGCCATATTCTGTTACACAAAACAATATTCTGAGGAGATTCATGATCTATTGAAACCAACATTTCTCTTCTAGATAGGACTCTGCGGCAATTCTATGTAAGAGATTCATAATTCACTCTCTATTGTCTATTACATTCTATTTCAGGTCTGATATTTAGTAAAACACTATACTTTCCTAGTTTTTATTTTTTTTTAACCTAATCTTTACACATTTCAATAAAGGATCAGTCAAATTAAATTTAAAATCTTGATCTTTGAAAACTTCAAATCTTGGGACAGATGGTACATGGGTTCTATAATATATTCTTATTATTATCTTTATTATTTAAAACTCAATTATTTTAAAAGACATACTGTGACCTTTAAGTACAGGCAGAGGAATCACAAGTAATCTTTGCGAAAGATGATTTGACTTCCTCCGATAGGTCTAGAAACCTCAATGATTTGTCCAGGTCATTTAGAAGTGTGGGTATGTGTGCCTGTGTGTATGTAGTTGTGTGCACATTTATGTGTGTTTCATAGTTCCACTTGATATTGCAAAAGTCTTTCTTTGCTCTTTTGAAATATCGATTTTAAATTTACTACAAAAACGAAACCCACTGCCATTGAGTCAGATTTGACTCACAGCGACCCCTCCTTGGGTTTGCAAGGCAGTATCACTATGGAAGTAGATTCCCCAATCTTTCTTCCGAGGAGTAGCTGGTGGGTTTGAACCTCCAGCCTTCTGGTTACCAGTCAAGTGCCTTAGGCACTATACCACCAGAGCTCCTAAATTTATTGCAAGTTGTCTTATATTCATAGAACGCACATTAATTTTTCTGACTTGCTCTAATATTTCAAGTAAATTTGTTATGTGACACAAATCAATAATGAAATACAATTTAGTTTAGACATCCATTAGGCCTGTATTTCTGAGGGATAATATGTGATATAGTAAACATCTTACTTTTGCTTATGTGGTACTTCTGGGAGCTGAACAGTCTGCCCTCAGGCAAAGGAATCCCTAGCCAAGGAGGGATGCACCCTTCATATTCTGTTAATTGATTGAAAGGGCAAATGATCTATAGGAAAAGTTGCATCATTAACTTAATTGAGGGCAAAGCCTAATTAGAGGGGAAATGGAGTAGACAGAGCCAGAGACACAGCAGGCCTTCATCTGTGATGTCAACAAACAGACCTTGTAACTAGAACCAGACAGAGACTGCAGGCCTTCATTTACATCTTCAGTTTCAATGTGAAAACATTCACTGCTTGCCCTGTGTGTGTGTGTGTGTGTGTGTGTATTTGGCCAGGGGGAAAGCAAAAGTTTCCATACTTAGATAAAGATCAGTTCCTCCTAGGTGGAGATGCCTAGTGGGAACCAATATATATGTTTTAAACAAGTTAACTGAATTGTATATATTTGAGAGGGTAATATGAAACACATTTGGACTCTAAATCTTGGGAGGGATGGGGGGTTCCTATACTTGTTTGTAGTTTTGGCCTTAGAAGAAAATCAACCAAATTTTTTTCTCCAAATTTAATGTGGACAGTTCAGAGGGAGGACTTATTTTGGACACAACTATAGAAGCAGATATGAAGTATTTGAACCCATTTTGATCAATACCAATTTATCCTATAATAAATACCTATTCTGAAATAGTTATAAAATTATACTGCTTTGTAAATGATAGGAGAAATTGGTTCCATTGCTATGTAAGTTGGAAGTGAAGATAGTCAGTGTCCCCTATATTTTATAACTGAGCTACTTTCTAACAACTCTTGGCTTCTTGGGTGTCTTCTCAGAATCAGAATCTGCTGTATCAGCAACAGAGATACTAAATTCCAAGTGCTTCTTTAAGTGTTTCAAACTTTAGTTTCAGATGTGGGCTGAGACAGGTGATGATGGTCAGAACATGTGCTTTTTATTCTTTCAGAAAACTTTCCAAGTCCACTGCTGAGTGTATTTTCTCTGACTGAAGCAATACAAACAAGACCTTTCACAAGAAATAGCACTTATGAGAAATAAAGAATGTAAACAGACATGTTTTGGCTATACTGCTAGTAGTAAAAATCCAAGATTATTATTTCAAAATTCAACTACAGTCATTGATTTTAACAACTGTATTTCTTAATTCTCATGAATACATAAGATTTCTGTACTTGTATAAAGAAACCATAGAATTTTAGTAAAGGGCTGGATGGTTAATAAAATATTTCATCTAAGAAAAGAAAAATCACATTGATAACTAAAATTTTATTCAGCTGAATGCACAAACTAGGTGCTATTTGAGCAATAAAATCAGATCTTTTGTATGTAGTACAATATTCATTAGGCAGGAAACTAGTAATTTGTATCAGCAAGAACTTAAAGTTGTATTCATACATTGTCTTTTTAGAAATGTGGATCAATAATGACATTTTCAGATTTGGTAAGTGTTTTGGATACCTAGTGCCGCTCTGACAGGAATATACCACAAAAGGGGTGGCCTTAACAAACAGGAGTTTATTCTCTTACCGTTTGGGAGGCTAGAAGTCCTAGTTCAAGGTGCCAGTCTCTAGAGGCTGGGTGAAAGCCCCTCACCCTTGCAGTTCAGCTCTGCCTCCTGCTCCCAGCCGACTGGACCTAGAGCTTTTCATCACTCAGATAGCTGGTAGCTGCTGAGACTGACAAACCCACGGTTGACAAGTAAAAGGGCACAGTCCTGATATTACCTTGGGATTTTCAATGGACTTGAATGAACGGCCTGCCCATTGAAAATCCCAAGGTCGGCAGAGCATGGTAGGCTGCTGAACAATGATGTGGCTACATGCAGGGTTCAAGCATGCCATAAGCTAGAGACCGTTCCCAAAGCTGTTTCTTAGAGACAGGAAGCACATCACATACCCAAAGGCAACTACTCAGCTGCTCGCAGAAGATTCCACCATGGAGCTAATTACCATTCTCCTCATGGGGAATACTACATCGAGCTGCCCAGCCACTCAACCAGGGCTAGCCAAGTTGACACACAAACTTAAACACCACAGTAAAACAAAAAAACCAAACCCACTGCTATGGAGTTGGATCCAACTCATAACGACCCCTCCTTGGATTTCCAAGGTGGTATCACTATGGAAGTAGATTGCCCAACCTTGCTTCTGAGGAGTGGCTGGTGGGTTTGAACCACCAGCCTTCTGGTTGGCAGTCACATGCCTTAGACACTATGCCACCAGAGCTCCCAACCACCACAGCAAGAAAGTTTATTTATTTCTTTTCCTTCTGTCATTTGTTTTCCCTGAATAATTATACATCTGGTTTTCAAATCTAATTCAACTACAAACTGCTAGAGATCAAATTGTCATATTGTCTTGTGATCAAAACTCTATCAAAGAGAAAGAATAAAGCACACACAAAGTTTGGTTTTAGTGGCCGTAAGGAATCCACGTTGCTTGTTTCTATAATCGATGCCAACGGAAGCAGCAGTCAGGACATTAGACGACGTGTATCATTGGGGAAGTCAACTGTGAAGGAACTGTTTCAAGTGCTGAGGAGCAAGGATATCTCCTTGAGGACTAAGGTGC
>NW_006921668.1:9569495-9576488 GCF_000298275.1 Orycteropus afer afer
CCAATTCTGTATCCTTCCCTTCAAGGCTCAGGGGTCCAAGATTATCTTCTGTGTCTGTGTTAATTGGTTTCCCTTTTCTTTGTTGAAGAGGGTCTTTGCAATCCTTCTGCCTAGTCCGCCATCTTGCCGGAACTCAATACATCCTCTTAAAGGTCTTTCTTTTCTTGTTGGCCTTCTACTTTACCAAACATGATGTCCTTCTCTAGGGACTGCCCCCTCCTGAAAATCTGCCTAAAGTATGTGATACCAAGTCTTCCTATCCTCACTTCTAAGGAGCATTCTGGCTGTACTTCTTCCAAGATAGATTTCTTGGTTCTTCTGCAAATCCACAGTATATTCAATATTTTTCACCAACGTCATAATTCAAATGCATCAATTCATCTTCATTATTTATAGCCCAGCTTTCACATGCATATGAGGTGATTGAAAAAACTATTGCTTGAATCAGGCACACCTTATTTCTCAAGTTGACATCTTTGCTTTTTAATACTTTAGAAAGATCTTTTGTAGCAAATTTGACCAATGTAGATTTCTTGATTGCTGCTTCCATGGCCGTTGATTACAGATTCAAATGAAATGAAATCCTTGACAACTTCAATATTTACTTTGTTAATCATGATGATGCTTATTGGTCCTGTTGTGAGGATTTTTGCTTTATGTATGTTGAGGTGTAATCCACACTTGAAAGCTGCAGTTTTTGATCTTCATCAGTAAGTGCTTCAAGTCCTCTTCACTTTCAGTAAGAGAAGTTGTGCCATCTTCATATCATGGGTTTTAATAAAGATTATAGCCTTGAAAACTTCATAGGACAGTTTCACTCTGTCCTATAGTGTTGTTCTTGTGATGCAATGTTAAAGCATTCAGCCGCTAACCAAATGGTTGGTGGTTCAAACCCATCAGCCACTGTATAGGAGAAAGATGAGGTGGTCTGCTTCTGTAAAGATTTTTGGCCTTGGAAACCCTGTGGGGCAGTTCTACTCTGTCCCACAGATTCACTATGAGTAGGAATCAACTCAATGGCAGTGGGATTGGTTGTAGGTTTTATAGTGTTGCTATGAGTTGGAATCGAATCAGCAGGCAATGGATCAGCACTGGTAATGAACACTGGATAAATTGGTAAAGAAAATATACATGAGACAGGCTTCCAAGTCTTAGGACATACAGGACCTTCAGTTCTATAATTACAAAATCCAAGTGCCAACAGCAGCACTGTGTAAAAAATCCATGTTGTTGTTGCTGTTATGTGCCGTGGAGTTGTACCCGACTCATAGTGACCTCTCCTTGGGTTTCTGAGGCAGTATCACTACGGAAGTAGATTGCCCAAACTTCTTTCCAAGGAGTGGCTGGTTGGTTTGAACCACCAACCTTCTGGTTAGCAGTCAAGTGCCTTAGGCACTATGCTACCAGAGCTCTGGTAAAAAAATCCATACCACACAATATTTTAAAAAATGGGGAACAATCCTAGCAATTTGTGTACATGTGTCAAAATATGATCAATATTAACTAGTCATAATGTTTAATCTCATATTGAGTGTCCTTTCTTGATTCTTAGAAGAAAGGGCTTGGGATTTATTGTCGGAAAAATTTGAATTTGAATTTCATTCACTAGTCATGGGATCCTGACACTCCTGTAGAATGTTTTTATTTTCATATGTAAAATTGGAGTAATAATGTTAATATCTCCTTCACTGGGTAACTGTAAAGCTAATGGAAATTAAATGATACAGGAGTGGGGGAATTGGGAACTAAAATTTTAATGTAAATACAATGTCTCTCATGAGTCATGACCCTTGCCCCTAGACCACACAGAAATGACTCTAAGGAAGTAGAAAAGGAAAGAAACTGATAACAATAAAGAGAAAAGAGGGCATAGGTGTATTCGACAGCAGATAAGAGATTTTAACAAATTCCAAGAAGATCAGAAGGTCTGAGCATGTGAAAGCTGTTGACCAGAGAAACAAAAGGAAGGAATTCACCTTTGAGAGTATGCCCACAGGGAAGCTTAGGGGAGCCAATCTGGGCAGTACTACTCTGGGCCCAAGAGTTGAGGACATGGAAAGTGGGAGTGAGAAATGGAGTTAAAACAGGGGGGTTAAAAGAATTCCGGCCTAAAGCCCAGCTCCATCACATCAGCCCCATTTCCCCTATTCCTGCAGGCAGAAAAACTGGAACTGCAGCTCAACATTTACCTACAGACTAAACACGGTAAGGGTTTATCTTTAAGGAGTGAACAAACTTCCTGTTTAAAGCTAAGACTTCCAGTGTAGATGAGGAGCAAAAACACTCTCCCCACTCTGGCATTTGAGGACCTAGCTGAGGTCTAACTTCCTGCCTGTGCCCAAAAAGTCTGCCAGTTAAGCAATACACTCAGGTGCTTTCCAAACAGCTTTCTTATTTGTAAGGAAAGCTTGTGAATACTGACTTACCTACAGTAGAGCTACCTATATCCATGTTGGTAAAACCTTTCATTTTTCATTATGAACAATGTGGAGAAGCAATAATTCCAGGTATGATTTATTAGTACTTCTATGTAACAGATATAGGAGCTCTGGTGGCGTAGTGCCTAAGGCATTTGACTGCTAACCAGAAGACTGCTAACCACTCCTCAGAAGGAAGATTGAGCAATCTACTTCCGCAGGGATACCATCTCAGAAACCCAAGGAGGGGTCACACTACAAGTCGGAATCAACTGACGGCAGTGTTTGTTGGTTTATATAACAGATGACATCTAATGTCTTTATATTTTTTATTTATTTAATACTTTTACTATTAAAATTTCTATTGTTGTTGTTAGTTGCTGTCAGGCTGGCCCCTACACAAGGCAAACCAAGTATTACAGAGTAGAACTGAATTCTGCAGGGTTTGCTTGACTGATTTTCACAGAAGCGGTTTGCCAGAACTTTCTTCCACAGTGCTTCTGGGTTTATGTGAACCACCAAATTTTGAGCTGGCAGCTGATTGCAAATCTCTTGCACCCCTCATAATCCATTGTCTTAGAGTCAATTCCTATTTATAGCAATGCTACAGGACAGACTAGAACTGCCCCATTGGGTTTCTAAGGCTGTAGTCTTTATGGAAGCAGACTGCCACATCTTTCTCTGAAGAAGCAGCCAATGGCTTTGAAACATGGACCTTTCAGTTAGCAGCTGAGCACTTTATCCACTGCACCACAGGGCCCTTTGTGCCATTCACTGAAAATACTAAAAAAAAGTCGCAGTGGAGGGATTCCAGCTGGAGGCGGCCCCATGTGTTTGAGAGTAGAATTTACCCATGAGGTTTTTAGAAGCTGATTTTTCCAAAGCAGACCACCAAAACTGCAAGGCCTTTTTTCTGAGATGCCTCTGGGTGGATTTGAACAGCCAATCTTTCGGTTTGTATCCAGTAGGTACTATTATAATCACTATTTTACAACTAAAGAAACTGAGTCACATAAAAGTTTAATAACTGTGAAAAGTCATATATTTATTAAGTAATAGAGCTGAGATTGAAAACCACAGATCTGGCTCCTAGAACTTGTAGTCTTAAAAGCTATGCAGCAAGGCCTAGCATAACAATTTATTAAGTAACCAATTAATTAAAGTAAGAGTGACATAAATATATAGACATGGTTCAAAGAATAGGAAAAAAAAAGACACATTTAATTCTTGAGTGAAATTTGATAGCTTATTTCATTAGAGCCATGAAAAAAAAGGAAAAATCACAGAAGAAAATAACAAGTTTTTAGAAATTAATAATATATTGTCAAAATTGAAAAAATAAATCAATAGACGAGTTGAAGATGAAGTTATGGAAATCTTACAGAATGTGGAGCACCACGGTGAAAGAAAACATTGGATAAAAGATAAGTAACATAGAGAATCAATCTAGCAAGTACAAAATTCAGTTAATTGTAGTTAAAAAAAAAAAGGATAAGAACTAGAAAGTGAATGGGAGGAAATTAGGAAATTATATAAGAATAATAGAAGACAATTTCCACATAATAGAAGACACATATATGACTTTAGATTGAAAAAGTCCACTCTATTTTGAGAGAGATAAATGAATGTAGACCAATATCAAAATACAACTTTGTAAAAATTTTCGCACATTAACGCTAAAGGGAAATGTTGAAAATTTCTAGAAAGAAGGGAAAATATTTGTTTAATAGGGAATGAAGGACCACATTGCAGCTATACCGAATGCTAAGAATTCTTTGGATCCAGCTCTGTCACAGGCTAAGAGAAAATTGTCTTGACCCTGGACCAGAAAAATCCAACTATAAATCCATAGATGGGACCAACATAAAGGCATTTTCATACCTTCAAGGATTCAGAAATTTTAACTCCAAAGAATTTTTTCTGAGGAAGTTATTGAGGATAGATTATAGCTAAATGAGAAACTAAAAAAGAACCTCTGTACCCACCCAAAAAAGTACCTCAAATCTGGGAATGCTATGAAGAAGTGTTCATCATAATCTGCTTGTAATTTTAAACAAGTATCATTTAATTTGAAATTTTACTTGACTATCATTATTTAATAATTCATACTCATACTAATTCAGAGAGTACATATTTGTTTTCTATTTATAATATGGTCATTATTAAATATAAAAACTGCTGCATTTGAGTTATAATTTTCCTAAAGATTATCTCTTAGGATGTGAATATTTCATACACAAGGTTTGCCAAACAACGTTTTTTGTTGTTGTTTTTATGTACCATCAAGAAGGACCCGACTCATAGTGACCCCTCCTCAGGTTTCCAAGGCAGTATCACTACGGAAGTAGATTGCCTCATCTTCCTTCCAAGGAGTGGCTGGTGGGTTTGAACCGCCAGCCTTCTGGTTAGCAGTCAAGTGCCTTACTCACTATGCTACCAGAGCTCCCATACATTGTGCTAAATATAAAACTGCTGCATTTGTGTTATAATTTTCCTAAAGATTATCTCTTAGGATGTGAATATTTCATACACAAGGTTTGCCTAACAACGTTTTTTAGGTTGTGATAATAGATGCTTGTCAACTTTGAAAGAATGTGTCCTCATGGGAAAAATATTTATTTCTTTTGGATCTGCTATATCACTGCTCCAAAAATGGTGGCTCCACAGAACTTCAAATTCTTATTGAAAACCAGACTTAATGAGACTGGAGGAACCACCGAATCTATTGCCTGGAAACAACTTTTAAGCCTTGAACGGAAACTATCTCATGAAGTCATCTCAAAAAGCTGTTTGGCTCATTTAATAAAGAATTTGATCTCTCTCATTTTTTATTTTTTTTAATTTGTAGTGTGATTTGGGTGAAAGTTTACAAAGCAAATTCACTTTCCACACAGCAGCTCACATACTTTTTTTTTTTTTTTTTTATTAGGATTTGGGTGAAGATTTACAGAGTAAATTCACTTTTCATACAGCAGTTCACATATACTTTGTCTCATGTCATTGACCAAAATTTACAATGCAGCAGCTCCCCTCCCACTTCCTCCCCATAGTTACCTCCTCCCAGTGTCCATCCCTTCATACTCTTCTGCACCCTAGGCTATCTCCCTGTGCATAAGCAGCCCTTCCTTCTCCCATGATTGTTCTCTCCAGGGCAGCTCACATACATTTTATCTCATGACATTGACTGCAATTTCCCACAATGCAGCCGTTCCCCTCCCACTTCCTCCCCATAGTTACCTATTGGCTGTGTCCTTTCTTCCAATGCTCTCCTTCCCACCAAGCTGTCTCCCTGTGCATACACAGCACTTCTATTCTCCTATGATTGATCTCTCCAAGGAGTGTATCTAGCTAATGTAAACGCTTAGCTGATATGTCTGTCTTTTGTTTGGCTGGAAGCCATAGGAGTGGGTTCAATTCCAGACCTAAAGGGCAACTAGGACCATAGTCTCAGGGGTTTCACCAGGCTCTATCAGACCAGCAAACTTGGTCCCTTTCTTTTTTTCTTTTTTAAGATTTTTAGTTTTGTTCCACATTGTCCTTCTACTCTATCCATGATCTCCTACATAGATCCCCCTTTGGAGTGTTTGACAGTGGTAGGCAGGCACCATCTAGTTCTTCTGGTCTCATGGTCATACACGTTGAGGATCACATGGTCTGCCAGCCCCTTGGACTAATTGTTTCCATGCATCTTTGGTTTTCTTCATTCTTCTTTGTTCTGGACAAGGAGAGACCCATCGTTGTATCTAGATGGTTACTTGCAAGCTTTTAAGATCCCAGTCACTACTCAGCAAAGTAGGATGTGGAACAATATTTTTGTGTAGTATCTCATGCCAATGGAGCTCGATGTCCCCTGTGAATATGGTCCTGAGCCCACAGGTCCAACTACTCACTCTCTCTGGGTAGCTGGCTGTGGCCAAGAAGTGACTACAACCTTGTCCCTTGTTACCTTTACTATATATCTGGGAATTCTTACAGAACACATACAAATACAGTTGTAGAAACATTGTCTGCAAACCATATACATGATCATGGGCACACTCTCCCTTGCATAGACGTACCTACTAGTTCCTCCTGTCCACCCATATATCCACCCATATATCTATGTTTGCCTTCACTGACAACTCAATGCTGTATGTGTAAAAGGGTTCATCTTTGTTGTCTGTACCTACCATGTGCCTCTCTATGTCTTCCTCTTCCTCAATGCCACTGTGTTGATCACTCACATTTGGTACATTGCCCTTCTCTTCACCCAAAGCAATACTTGACTCTACCTATCTAACATTGTTCCATCCCCACTCCTCCCACCCCTGGTAATGAAAAAAGAAAGTTTCCTTCCATATAGTAACTTTTCCTTGAATTTTTACAATAATGGACTAATACAATATTTGTCCTTCTGTAATTGACTCAGTATAAGGTCCTCCAAGATCATCCATGTTATGTAGTGTTTTGCAGATTCTATGTTATTCTTTAGGGTTGCATAATGTCCCATTGAGGGAGCTCTGGTAGCATAGTGGCTAAGAAACTTGCCTGCTAACCAGAGGGCTGGCGGTTCAAACCCACCAGCCACTCCTCGGAA
>NW_006921668.1:9581023-9584587 GCF_000298275.1 Orycteropus afer afer
GTATGTCTCCTTTTTTTGGTATTTTCACGCAAATTCTTCTGCTAATTGGGGTTTAGTCCAATTCTGTATCTTTCCCTTCAAGGCTCAGGGGTCCATGATTATCTTCTGTGTCTGTGTTAATTGGTTTCCCTTTTCTTTGTTGAAGAGGGTCTGTGCAATCCTTCTACCTAGTCCACCATCTTGCCAGAACTGATTTGCCTTTCTTGCCTTATTGCCTTCCAATACAATGTTGAATAGAAGTGGTGATAGCGGGCATCCTTGTCTGTTTCCTGTTCACAACAGGAATGGATTTAGTCTCTCTCCATTGAGAATAATATCAGCAGTTGGTTTCGCATAAATGCCCTTTATTATGTTGAGGAATGTCCATCCTGTTCCTGTTTTGCTGAGAGTTTTGATCAGGAATAGGTATTAGATTTTATCAAATGCCTTTTCTGCATCTATTGATTTGATCATGTGTATCTTTTCCTTTGTTTTATTTATATGGTAGAGGACATTGATTGTTTTGTTTTTCTAATGTTGAACCATCCTTGCATACCTGATTTGGACCCCACTGGGTCATAATGTATTATTTTTTGGATATGTTGGAGTCTATTGGCTAGGATTTTGTTGAAGATTTTTTGCATCTATAGTCATGAGGGATATTGGTCTGTAGTTTTCCTTTTTAGTGATGTCATTGCCTGGTTTTGGTATCAAAATTATGTTTGCTTCATAAAATGAATTTGGGAGAATTCCATCTTTTTCTATGTTTCGAAATAGTTTGAGTAGGATTGATGTTATTTCTTCTCTGAATATTTGGTAGAATTCTCCAGTAAAACTATCTTGGCCAGCTCTTTTTTTTTGGTAATTTTTTGATGACCTGTTCAATTTCTTCTTTTGTTATGGATATGTTCAACTTTTCCACCTCAGTCTGTGTTATTTTATGTTAGTGTGTTTCTAGAAATCTGTCCATTTCTTCTTGATTTTTTAATTTGTTGCAGTACAGATCTTCATAGTATCTTGATATTATCCTTTTTATTTCAGTTAGTTCTGTTGTGATGTCATCAAATTTGTTTCTTATTCATGTTATTTGTGTTCTCTCCCCCTTTTCCTTTGTTAAATTTTCCAGTAGGTTGTCAATTTTATTGACCTTTTCAAAAAAACAACTTCTGGTCTTGTTGATTTTTTTCTATTGTCTTTCTATTTTCTGTTTCTGATTTCTGCCTGAATCTTTATTATTATCTTTCTTCTGGTGACTGTAGGCTTTCTTTGCTGTTCTTTTTCTAATTGTTGGAGATATTGGTTTAAAGTTTTGATTTTGGCTCTTTCTTTTTTGATGTGTGCCTTTATTGCTATAAATTGGTCTCTGATCGCTTATTTTGCTGTGTCCCAAGGATTTTGGTATACTCTGTTTTCATTCTCATTTGATTCAAGGATTTTTTGAATTTCATTTTTTTTTATTTCTTCTATTATCCAGTCATTCTTAAGGAGAGTGTTGTTCAGTTTCCATGTGTTTCCTCTTTTTCCATTGATCTTCCTATTGTTGATTCCTAATTTGATACCATTGTAATATGAGAAGATGCTTTGCAGTATCTCAATGTTTTAAAATTTTTTGTGGACTAATATATTGTCTATCATGGAGAATGTTCTATGTGCATTGGAAAAGAATATATATTCTACTGTTGTCAGGTGAAGTGCTCTGTAGATGTCTACAAGGTCAAGTTGGTGGATTGTATTGTGTAGTTATTCTGCATCTTTGTTGAATTTCTTTTCAGTTGTTCTATCTTTGATTGAAAATGGTGTATTAAAGTCTCCTATACCCACCAGCCACTCCTCAGAGGGAAGACGGGGCAATATACTTCTGTAGTGATACTGCGTAGGAAACCCAAGGAGGGGTTGCTCTGAGTTGAGTCCAACTCGACAGCACATAACAACAACATTATAACTGTGGAGTTCTCTATATGTCTTTTCAATTCTGTTAAAGTCTGATTTATGTATTTTGGGGCTCTTTCATTGGGTCCACAGATATATATTATGGTTATATCTTCTTGTTCAGCTGATCCTTTAATCATTATATAATGTCCTTCCTTTGCCTCTTATGGTGATTTTTGTCTTAAAGTCATTTTGATCAGAAATTAATATTTCCACTCCTGCTCTTTTTTGGTTGTCTTTTGCTTGCTTGATATATCTTTTTCCAACTTTTGATTTTTCATCTATTTTTGTCTTTGTCTCTAAGATGTGTCTCTTGTAGACAGCATATTGATTGGTTATGTTTTCTTATCCAGTCTGCAACTCTACCCATCTCTTGAGTGGTGCATGTAATTCATTGACATTCAGTGTAATTATCGACAAATATGAATTTGTTGTTGTCATTTTGTTATGTGTTTTTCGTGGTGTCCCTGGTATCTTTGGTCCAGATAATTTTCTGTGCTGAGCTCATTATATTTACGAATTGTGTTATCATTTCCTTCTTTGCTGTTATTTTAGCATTTGCTAAATATTTTTGTTTGTCCTCTTTTTTATTGTGATGTGAAGACTTATCATTTTTCTTTGAGGTTTCCCTGTGATTTATAATTTTCTCCCCAAGTTTAGAGCAGTCCATTTTATCTTACAACACTCTTGACTTCCTCACCATTCAGAAGTTCTGTATCTATGCTATTTTTTGCCTCTTTTTGGTTTTTAGTTGTCCTCATTTGCAAATTGATGTCTCTGCTTCCCTATTTACAATCTTGTAAGCTTATTTTAGTTTAGATACTTCCATCGTTGTTTTGGTTTCTGGGTTATGTCATCATGTGATTAATGGTTGGTTGTTGTATGCTATTAGTGGTTCTCTGTTCAAAGGATTCCCTTTAGTTTTTCTTGTAACTTTGGTCTTGTTTTCACAAATTCCCTTTATTTCTGCTTATCTAGAAATCTCCTAATTTCACCATCATATTTGAGGGACAATTTTGCTGGGCATATAATTCTTGGTTGGCAATTTTTCTCTTTCAGGATTTTATATATAGTATCCTACTGCACTCTCACCAGCATGGTTTCTGCCATGAAATAAGAGCTTAGTCTTATTGCTTGCCCTTTGTAGGTAACTCTTCATTTTTCCCATGCTGCTTTCATATTTTTTCTTTGTCTTTGGTTTTGATGAGTTTGATGATGTTATGTCTTGGTGATTTTCTTTTGGAGTCTATCCTGCTTGGGGTTCTTTGGAATTCCTGAATGGATATATTCTCATCTTTCATCATATTAGAGAAGTTCTCTTCCAACAAATCTTGGACAATTTTCTCAGTGGTTTTCTTTTTCTCTTCCTGTTCTGGAATCCCAATTAAACATAGGTTATTCTTTTTGATGGCATCCCACATGAACCTTAGGCTTTCTTCATTTTGTTTTGATCTTTTTTCTGACTGATCCCTTTCCAAAGAAGTATTCGGGTTTTTGTCTTCAATCTCATTAATTCTGTCTTCCATTGATTTGATTCTACTCCTTTGCCCTTTCAATGTATCATCTATTTCTGAATATTTAGTATTAATCTTCTGGATTTCTATCTGTAGATTTTTCATCATTTCTAATTTTTTTTTTTTTTTTTTCTTATATTTT
>NW_006921668.1:9585177-9596518 GCF_000298275.1 Orycteropus afer afer
GAACCTGGGAAGGGAACAAGAGAGAATAATATGAAAAAAAGTGAAAAATAATAATTTTTAGCCAGGCCAAAAAAAAAAAAAACTGAAAAAAAAGAGGGGGGGGGAATCTGGGCAGGGTGGGGCAGGCCATCCAGGCTCTGTCAGAGCACACAGACTGGGATGGAATTCCTGCTGGCCCAGAAGGTAGGTGGGAGTGAGTTATGGCCACACCTCTGTTCACCAAGTGGGTGTGGGGTATAAGAGTACCAAGGGGAATATCACCCTTTTCTAGTCCTTCATGTCAAGTACATCCTTGCTGTCTCTGGCAAGTGGGAACTATTCTTAGGTTCCTGGAATCTGAGAGAATGCTGTCAGTTTAATTGTCCAAAATGGTCAACCCACTTGTAAACACTGAAAATGTCTGCACGCTCTGGACAGCCAGAAGCCCGCAGCTCAGCCCATCTCCCTCTTCTCTGCTTCTCCTTTTATTCACCAGCAACCAGTGAAGTCCTCCATGCAGTCCCTGGCTAGCAGGGCTGATTTTTAGGTTAATTCTTAGGTCCTAACACCATCTGACAATATTCCAGTTGTCTGTGCCATCAGGATCACTAACAGTATGCAGCTCCATATGTCTCCTTTTTCAGTTTTTCATGCAAGTTCTTCTACTAGTTGGAATTTAGTCCACTTCTGTATCCTTCCTTTCAAAGCCCAGGGCTCCAGGATTATTTTCTGTATCTATGTTAATTGATTCCCCTTTTCTTTGTTGAAGAGGGACTGTGTAGTTTGTCTGCCTATTCCACCATCTTACTGGAACACAAGCATGGTACTCTTTTAAAGAAATATTCATATGAAATTAAATGGATAATATTGTTGTTGTATTGTTGTTCTGTGCCGTCGAGTCAGCCCCGACTCAGCGACCCCTCCTTGGGTTTCCTAGGCAGTATCACTATGGAAGTAGATTGCCCCATCTTTCTTCCAAGGAGTGGCTGGTGGGTTTGAACCACCAGCCTTCTGGTTAGCAGTCAAGTGCCTTAGGCACTATGCTACCAGAACTCCCAAATGGATAATAGTAGCTCTAAAACACAGAGGAGAATTTTAAGGGGCAGAAAGTCAAAATTAAAGGTAGTGAAACAAAATGAACAGATATAGGGAGACCTTCCAAAGAGTGGCTGGTGGGTTTGAACCACCAGCCTTCTGGCTAGCAGTCATATGCCTTAGGCACTATGCCATCAGAGCTCCCATGGTGGTTCTAGGGTTTGAAATATAATACAGAGGACATCCATAATCTAAAAATGTTGCAAACCACTAGTCTGTAACAGAGCAGTAGTAATCAGGAGAGTTGAATATTGTTACTTCCTGAAGTGGTTATTTGAAACATGACTTTAAAAAATAATTGAAGTCATTATCACAAATATAATTTTGTCTGAGATGACCACATACTTTCATTTTTTTTCTTGTTGTTGTTGCTGTATACCATCCATTCAATTCTAACTCATACATATCCCATAGAACAGAGTAGAACTGCTCCATAGTATTTCAGGGGGAGCTCTGGTGGCATAGCACCTAAAGCATTTGACCACTAACCAGAAGGCTGGAAGTTCAAACCCACCAGCCATAGAGATACCACCTCAGAAACCCAAGAAGGGGTTGCTATGAGTCAAATCTACCCAATGACAGTGAGTTTTGTTTTGTTTTTCTTTTCTTAATCTTTACAAGAGCAGATTACCAGGTCTTTTCTCCCACAGAGCTGTTGGTGGGTTTAAATTGAAGACTTTTCGGTTAGCAGCTGGGCCATTAACAATTGCACCATCAGGGTTCCTTGACCACATACTAACTACATTATATCAGTGAAGTGCCACTCAATGAAATTTGTTTATTACAGGATACACTGAATGTATTAGTTTCCTAATACTGATATAACAAACCACCACAGACTTAGTGGCTTACAACATTAGTGCATCATTTTTTAGTTCTGGAGATCAGAAATCTGAAATGAGTTTCATTGGGCAAAAGTTAAGGTATTGGCAGGGTCTTGCTCCTTCTGGAGGTGCTACCAGAAAATCTGTTTCCTTGCCTTTTCCATCTTCTAGAGGTCCTCTAACGAGCTCTGTTGGTGCAGGGACTAATGTATCCAGCTGCCAACCAAAAAGATGGTGGTTCAAACTCACCAGCCACTCTGGTAGAAAGATGAGGCAGTTTTCTCTCATAAAGATTTATAGCCTTGGACACTCTATGGCAGTGGGTTTGATTTCTTGAGTTTAGAGGCCTTCACATTTCTTGGTTCCTGGTCCATCAATGTACATCGCTTCAACCTCTGATTCCATTGTAACATTTTTTCTCTGACTCTCATCTCCTGTCTTCTCATAAAAACCAACCAAACTTGTTACCATCAAGTCATTTCCAACTCATAGCAACCCTGTAGGACAGAGTAGAACTGCCCCATAGAGTTATAAAGACCCTTGAAATTACACTGAACTCAACCAAATAACCTAGGGTGATCTCCCCATCTCAAAATTCTTAATTTAGCATAATCTGCAAAGTTCCTTTTATCTGTAAAGTAAAATGTTAACTCACCACTCCTCTGTCAGTTTGTTGTACTGTGTGAGCTTATGTGTTGCTGTAAGACTGGTGGCTATGTCACTGGTACTTCAAATACCAGCAGACTCACCCATGGTGGACAGGTTTCAGTTGACCTTCTAGACAAAGACAGACTCAGAAAAAGGATGCAGCCATCCATTTTTCAAGGAATTGGCCAGTGAAAACCTTATGAATAGCAGTGAAATACTGTCTGATTTATTACTGGAAAATCTTATGAATAGCCCTGAAACATATAGTGCCAGAAGATGAGCCCCTCAAGTCAGAAGGCATTTATAACACTACTGGAGAAGAGCTGCCTTGTCAGAGTGGAGCTGAGCTTAATGATGTGGATGGAGTAAAGCTTTTGGGACCTCCATTTGCTGATGTGGTATGACTCAAAATGGGAAGAAAGAGATGCAAACATCCACTAATAATTAGAACATGGGATGTACTAAGTATGAATCTAGTGAAATTGGAAATTGTCAAAAATGAAATGAAACACAAAAAGATTGATATCCTAGGCATTAGTGAGCTGAAATGGACTGGTTTGGGCCATTTTGAATCAAAAAATCATATGATGTACTGTGCCGGGAATGACAAATTGAGGATGAATGCATTGAACACTAATGACCAAAAACCAGAGGAATTGTAGGTTGACATTAAGAACATCCTCCATGAAGAAAGGAAAAGGTCATTAAAAAGACAGGACAGGAAGAAAAGACCAAAATGAATGTAAGAAGAGCCTCTGAAACTTGTCCTTGAATGGAGAGTAGCTAAAGCAAATGGAAGAAATTACAAGAAAGCAAAATCAATCATAATGAAATGTTCAAACACCTGGAGTTAGAAAACCAAAAAGGAAGAACATGCTCAGTATTTCTCAAGTTGAAAGAACTAAAGAAAAAAGTTCAAGACTTGAGTTGCAATATTGAAAGATTCTATGGGCGAAATATTGACTAATGCAGGAAACAACAAAAGAAGATGGAAGTAATGCACAGAGTCACTGTAGCAAAAAAATTGGTCAATATTCATCCATTTCAGGGGGTGACATATAATCAAGAACAAAAGGTATTAAAGGAAGAAATCAAAGCTGCACTGAAGGAACTGGTGAAGAACAAGGCACCAGGAATTGACAGAATACCCATTGAGATGTTTCAACAAATGGATGCCATGCTGGAGGTGCTCATTTGTCTATGCCAGGAAATTTGGAAGACAGGTACCTGGCCAACTGACTGGAAGAGACCATATTTGTACCCATTCCAAAGAAAGGTGATCCCACAGAATGTGGAAATTATCCACTATCATTAATATCATATGCAAGTAAAATCTTGCTGAAGATAATTCAAAAATGGTTGCAGCAGTATGTTGACAGAGAACTTCCAAAAATGCAAGTTGGACTCAGAAGACGATGTGGAATGAGTGATATCATTGCTGATGTCAGGAAGATCTTGGTTGAAAGCAAGAATACCAGAAAGATGTTTACTTGTGTTTTATTGACTGTGCAAAGGCATTCAATTGTGTGGGTCGTAACAAGTTATGCATAGCATTGAGAAGAATGGGTATTCTAGAATATTAATTGTGCTCATGAGGAACCTGTACATAGACCAGGAGACTGTGGTTTGAACAGAACAAGTGGAAACTGCATGGTTTAAAATCAGGAAGAGAGTGTGTCACCGTTGTATCTTTTCACCATATTTATTCATTCTGTATGCTGAGCAAATAATCCCAGAAGCTGGACTATATGAAGAAGAACATGGCATCAGGATTGGAGGAAAACTCATTAACAGTCTGCAATATACAAATGACACAACTTTGCTTGCTGAATGTGATGATGACTTGAAGTACTTACACTCTGCACTATGCATTACATCTCAACTTAAGGAAAATTAAAATGCTCACAACTGGACCAATAAGCAACATCACAATAAATGGAGAAAAGATTGAATTTGTCAAAGATTTTATATTACTTGGTTACACAATCAACACCAATGGAAGCAGCAGTAAAGAAATCAGACGACGTATTGTGCTGGGCAAATGTTCTGCAAAAGACACAATGGCTTGGATTAGGTGTACCTTAGTCTTCAAAGAGACATCTTTGCTCTTCAGCACTTGAAAGAGATCTTTTGCAAATAATTGAATTGAATAAATGCAATCCAAAGTAAAGGTCAAGAAAACAGATTTTTTGATAGCATAGAGTCAAAAGAGGAACTTTTGATCCAAGCCTCATTTCTTACCCCACAATCTTGAACAAGTATTTTCAATTGCCCCGTATGGATGTGAGAGCTGGACAATGAATAAGAAAGACTGAAGAAGAGTTGATGCTTTTGAGTTGGTTGCGGTGTTGGCAAAGAATACTAAAAGTACCATGGACTGCTAAAACAAGTCTGTCCTGGAGGAAGTGCAGCCAGAATGCTCCTTGGAAAAGAGAATAGCCGGACTTTGTCTGACCTACTTTGGTCATGTTGTCAGAAGGGACCATTCCCTGGAGAAGTATATCATGCTTGGTAGAGTGGAGGGTCAACAAAAAAGAGGAAGACTTCAATGAGATGGATTGGCATAGTGGCTACAACAATGGGCTCAGGTATAGCAAGGATTATGAGGCTGGCACAGGACTAAACAGTGTTTCATACTTGACTACACCTAACAACAACAACAACAATATATTCACAGATTCCAGGGATTAGGATGTGGGTATCTTTGGGACACCATTTTTCTGTCTATCACACTGAAAATAAGCTCAATAACAATAATCTAAGCACAATATTCATTTTGAAAAAATAAATAAATAAATTTAGTCAAAAAGAGGAAACTAATGATATACATAGAACCAGACTTAATCTATGACTAACACCAAGAAGAGAAAACAATACCTGGTATATAACTATTATATTTGATTGACATAATGACTCAGGAATTCATATTTAAAATGTACTTTTACCTTTACGGATGCAATGTATTAATGAATATGTGGGAGGTGGGAGGAGGATGGGAAATTTAGGAGAGTGGGGGAGTGAAGCACGACTCATTTATCATTTTATAGCAATATGACTCATGAAAGTAAAAAATGAAAATTTTGTTATCTACTGAAATAATTTATTTGAATAAATGGAATCCAAAGTAAAGGTCAAGAAAACAGATTTTTTAAGCATAGAGTTGAAAGAGGAACTTTTGATCCAAGCGTCATTTCTTTCCACATGATCTTGAACAAGTAACTAACCTCTCTAAGCTTCAATATCTGTTTCTATAACATTGGACAGTAATATCTGTGTCATAAATAATGAGGCTTTGATGTGGTTCTGTTAGGCTCATAGTGAAAAATGAGTTATATATAGTCAACTCAATTTCTACCGACATTAACCCTCAATATATTATACAACTATCAAGTTTATATCTCAAAAGTGGCCTGTCTTCAGATAACTCTATCAGACTATCTTAATTCAGGAGTCACGAAGCTAGAGATCATCTATATTAATTTTTATGGTGGCATTGATTCCCAACAGATATTTCTGAGGTTAATTCTAATCAATCTTCCAAGATTAATATAAAATCCCCTGACTGATCTAGACACAAATAGAACTTCCTTACATTTTTCTTTGCACTGATTGCTTTAAAATTTAGGGCTAAGTGAATTTAAGTAGCTAAATGGCATGATCTTTTCTTCTATGAGGGACTGTTCACCATCAATTCTAAGACCTGCTCCAATACTTACTTTGATATACAATATATACTACATCTAACATAATCTGAAATTCATAGTTTCTGCCTTTTTTTCTCTTTAAAGTTTGTGGAGAAATTAGTATTATTCCTTCCATATTTACACAATTTAAAGTTTTTTGGTGCATAACATCATTTTTGGTCCCAGAATCCCAGAACTTTAACTAGATATTCAAGAGTGACAAATCCAAATAAATCCATAAAATCTCAGCATTAGAAATGCCCTTGTCAATCATTTAGTTGAACCTCTTATTTACATCCTCCAAAGGAGAACTGGTGGCATAGTGCCTAACGCATTTGACTGCTAGCCAGAAGCTTGGTGATTCAAACCCACCAGCCCCTCCATGGAAGGAAGACTGGGCAATCTACTTCCATAAAGATTTACTGCCTTGGAAACCCAAAGTCGGAAGCCACTTGATGGCTGTGAGTTTCATTTGTGTTTTGATGTGCCAAAGGTACCTACAGGCAGAGCCTCTGTTTCTTAATGAGATGTATAACTATTTTGGAGACAATGCCTCCCGGCTTTGTCATCTAACACACGACAATTGTGTGGCATTTTAGAACTTTTCAAATCATACTCACAGTATGACATACTAAGGAGCTCTGGTGGTGTAGTGGTTAAGGCTTTTGGCTGCTAAGCAAAAAGTCCATGGTTTGAACCCACCAGCGACTCTACGAAAGAAAGATGAGCCAGTCTGCATTCACAAAGATTTATAGCCTTGGAAACCCAATGAGGTCACTATGAGTCAGAATCAACTCATGTCAGTGAGGTTTATATTTATGTATATGTATGTCATTTATATATGACATATTATCTATATGCATATTTCAAAGCTCAATTGTAATTTGAAATAATTTTCTTGGTAAAAGAGAAAAATAGGTTTGCAAACAGGGCTTGTTCACCCTTTCACAATACCTGTAGTGATTCTCCATTTCAAAAACCTGTAGTCCTGGCAAAAAAAAAAATCCTTATCATCTTTACTTAGGATTGAGTGCCTTGCAAGTGCTTGCCTAGGGCCAGGGGAAACTGATAAATTATCAGGTTTAAGGATTTTTGCTATTAATCTATTATTTTTTAATTTAGTTTCTGTTTTACAGCTGTTGTAGAGAATATACAAAGTAGAATTATATGCCAATTCAAGAGTTTCTGCATGTACAATTCAGTGGTATTGATTACATTCTTCCAATTGTGCAACAATTCTCACCCTCATTTTGCAAATTGTTCCTCCTTCATTAGCATAAAATCACTGCCCCCTAAGTTTCCAATGTAATCTTTCACATTTCTGTTTTCAATTTTTTCCCATATTGATAGATCTTGAAAGAGCACAATGTTCAAGTACCATTACTTCTTGATATATAGTTTTAAATTTTTGCTTATTGCCACAGGTAATTATATTCATTTTGCCTTATGATTTTTCTAAATTCTGTATTCCAAAGGCAATTTATTGAAATATTAAGGAGGATTTTTCAGTATTGAAAAAAATTAAGGTATCATGAGCACATAACTCACTGCAATATTTATCAAGGAATAACTGAAATGGGTTTAAAGAGGAAAATTAGCAGAGAGCTTTAAAGACATTAAAAAGCTCAGTTGAATGGTCTGTGGAGTAACAAATGGTCTGTAGACTGCCAGCATCAGATGACCAAGAGTACATTTTTAAAATACAGCTCTGTGATCTGCCAAACTCATTAAATCCAATTATGAGGGCTGAATGAAATCAGGAAGGGCTGCTTAACTAAACGTGATTCACAACTGCTCTATAAATTGTGAGGATGTTGCAGGACTGGGTTTTGTTTCATTCTGTTGTACACAGGGTCACTAGCCCCTCACAACAACAACTATAATTTGCAAATTATTCAAATATTACTTGAGTGTTTACTATATGCTAGGCATTTTTCTTCATGCAGATTGGCAAACTTTGGCCAAGACCTGCCTGCTACCTGCTACTATGTGACCTGTGAACCAAGAGCAGATTCCATGTTATTATATGGTTGAAAAAAATTTTTTAAGGAATATTTTGTAAAACATTAAAATTGTATAAAATTCAAATACTAGTGTATATAAATAGTTTTATTCACACACTCATTTATTTCTGTATTGTCTATGGTTGCTTTCATGCTAAAATGGTAGAGTTGAGTAATTGCAACAGAGTCTGTATGCAGTGCATTCACGCATTTGACACTACTGCTTGGTAGAGTATAAATAATGGTCACAGAGTTGTAACTCAACAACATTTCAAGTGTCAAGTGTGTCCTTGGACTGTGACATTTTCATTTTTATTACCAGTGCAAATCCATCGTGTCAAAACAAGAAAAGAAGACAAAAAATGGACTTTGACTATCATAATTTTGAGACACACTTTTGTGTCTATTATGCAAAAGCAATATATCTGTTAAAAGTGCAAAACATGTCTCAGCACTACCAGATCAAACATGTATCACAATATTTGCAACTTCAGTAATATACAAAATTTAAAAGAAAATATCTTGTCACAGCAGAATTTCTTTATAAAAATGAAGATGAGCTAAAACTAAAAAAAAATTCATTCCTTAGCTGAACAAGGGAAACCATTTACTGTATACAATTAAGGAGTACTGGTGGTACAGTGGTTAAAGGAGTTTGCCTGCCAACCAAAAGTTCAAGGGTTCAAAAGCATGAGCTGCTCTACAGGAGAAAGATGAGGTAGTATGCTTTCATAAAGATTTACAACTTTGGAACCCCTATGGACTATGGAACAGTTCTGCTCTGCACCATAGCTTAACTATGAGTTGGAGCCAACTTGATGGCAGTGGTTTGGGATATATATATATATATATATATATATATAATTACGAGCTCTGGGAGCATACTGCCTAAGGCACTTGACTGCTAACCAGAAGGTTGGCGGTTCAAACCCACCAGCCACTCCTCAGAAGGAAGGTTGGGCAATCCTACTTCTGTAGTGATACTGCCTTAAAAACCCAAGGAGGGGTTGCTATGAGTCGGGGCCGACTTGATGGCACATAATAACAAACAACAACAAAATTTAAAATTAAACCATATATATATAATTAAACCATGCTTGCTACGACATCAAAAAAAAAAAAATGTCTGAAAGGTAAATAAACTCATTTAAGGCTATTATGAAATATGTCCAAAGAAAAATAAACCTATTCAAGGCTATTAGGCTCTTAGTGAGAAAATTTACTTAAGGAGTTGACTACATTGAGAACAATATTAATAGTCATTTGAAATAAAAGCAAATGATTTTGAGAGGTTTTCCTTGGCTCTTGATAAATCAACAAATGTTACAGATACTGCTAATTTTTTATTGTTTATTCAAGGAGGCAGTATCAAGTTTGAAGTAAATAAAATCTTAACCTCTACAAATAACCTACATGTAAACACTATGTGAAGAATATTTTTAAAGAAGCTGAGAAAACACAAATTCAGTATAACCTGAAATGGAATCTGCTAAAATGTGCTAAAACTGGTATTGGTAAATGTATGCATGGAACAGAAAAAGCCATAGTTGGACAAATATTGGAAGCTTGTGAAAATGTCAAGTGCTCAAAGCCTGTGATTATTCATCAGCAGGTACTTAGCAAAAATTACAGGTTCTACCATAAACTATTGGACTGTCAGTGTCAACAGTGAGCTTCATCATTCTCAAGGCTTTGGCCATAGTCAGGTCCATGAATTTTTATCAGAAATACAAGCTGAATATTCTGATTTGCCCTATCACACAGAAAGTTTGATGGTTTATCAGTGAGAAATTCTTTTGTGGGTTTTTTTTTTTTTTTTTTTTTTTTTCAGCTCAGAGCCAAGGTTGATTTTTTTCTGAATGAGAAGAATCACCATTTATCATAATTACCAATGGTTAAGTGCTTCCCAAAGGTCAGGGCCTTGAAAACTTTATGGAGCCATTCTACCCTGCACATGTAGGGTTGCCATGAGTCAGGATCCACTCCACAGCAACTAACAACAACAACAAAACTACAATGGCTTTGGAAATAAGCTTTTGGAAATTAGCTTCAGATTTGATTATGTTACTTAATGAACTCAAACCAAAAACTGCATGGCAAAACAACACTTATATAAGAAAATTATGCTAGGATAAAATCATTTTGACAAAAACTAACATTGAATTACAAGTATTGTCAAGCTTGTCATATACTTCCCATGTTCTCAAAGGTTAAAATAAGGAGCAAGATCTCCATCCATAAACAAATACACTGTGGCTATATTTTCCAAGACTCCTTCAATTCCCAGAGCTCCAGGAATTGATGGAATACCCATTGAGATGTTTCAACAAAAGATGCCACCCTGGATGCACTCACTCAGCTATGACAAGGGATTTGGAAGACGGCTACCTGGCCAACTGACTGGAAGAGATCCATATTTGTAACCATTTCGAAGAAAGGAAATCCCACAGAATGTGGAAATTATCAAACAATATCATTAATATTGCACACAAGTAAAATCTTACTGAAGATAATTCAAAAACTGTTGCAGCAATATATTGACAGAGAACTTCCAGAAATGCAAGCTGGATTCAGAGGAAGTGGAATGAGGGACATCATTGCTGATGACAGATGGATCTTGGCTCAAAGCAAAGAATACCAGAAAGATGTTTACTTGTGTTTTATTTATTTATTTATTTTATTTGGGTGAAGATTTACAAAGCAATTTCACTTTCCATACAGCAGTTCACGTATACTTTGTCTCATGACATTGACCACAATTTACCACAATGCAACAGCTCCCCTCCTACTCCCTCCCCATAGTTACCTCTTCCCAGTGCCCATCCCTCCATTGACTACTGCCCCCTGAGCAGTCTCCCTGTGCATAAGCAACCTTTCTTTCTCCCATGATTGTTCTCTCCAAGGAGTGTATCTACTTCAGGTAAATGTTCAACTCATATGCCTGTCTTTTGTTTGGCTGGAAACCACAAGTGTGGGTTCAATTCCAGACCTAAAGGGCAGTTAGGGGCTATAGTCTCAGTGGTTCCACCAGGCTCTATCAGACCAGCAAACCTGGTCCCACCCCCTTTTTTTTTCCCTCCAAATGATTTTGAGTTTTGTTCCACATTGT
>NW_006921668.1:9597276-9603120 GCF_000298275.1 Orycteropus afer afer
TTGTCCTTTTGTGATTGACTTATTTCACTCAGCATAATGTCCTCCAAGTTCATCCATGTTATGAGGTGTTTTGCAGATTCTACATTATTCTTTAGCATTGCATAGTATTCCATTGTGTGTATGTACCATATTTTGGTAATCCATTCCTCAGTTGATGGACACTACTTGTGTTTTATTGACTATACAAAAGCATATATTGTGTGGATCATAACAAATTATGGAGCATTGAGAAGAATGGGAATACCAGAACGTTTAATTGTACTCAGGAGGAACCAGTACGTTGACCAGGAGGCTGTCATTGAAACAGAACAAGAAGGCATTGCATGGTTTAAAATCAGGAAGGGAATGCATCAGGGTTGTATCATTTCACCATACTTATTCAGTCTGTCCAGTGAGCAAATAATCTGAAAATCTGGACTATATGAACAAGAAGATGGCATCAGGATTGGAGGAAGAATCAGTAACAATCTGTGATACACTGATGACACAACTTTGCTTGCTGAAAGTAAGGATGATTTGAAGCACTTATTGATGAAGATTAAAGGCTACAATCTGCAGTATGGATTAAAAAAAAAAAAAAAAACTCACTGCCACAGAGTTCCATCTGACTTATAGCAATCCCTCCTCAGTTTTCTGAGGCAATATCACTATGGAGGAAGCTCTGGTGATGTAGTGTCTAAGGCATTTGACTGTTAACCAAAAGGCAGCAATTCAAACCCACCAGCCATGCCTCAGAAGGAAGATTGGGCAATCTACTTGGGTAGTGATAACGCCTCAGAAATCCAAGGAGGTTCACTATGAGTCGGATCCAACTCAAGGGCAATGAATTTATCACTATGGAAGTAGATCACCCAATCTTCCTTCTGAGGTGTGGCTGGTGGGTTTGAACCACCAGCCTTCTGGTTAACAGTCAAATGCCTTAAGCACTCTGATATAAAGAAAACAAAAATTCTCACAACTGGGCCAATAAACAGCATCATGATAAATGGAGAAAAGATTGAAGTTGTCAAAGACTTCATATTACTTGGTTCTATGATCAACACCAACGGAAGTAGCAGTCAAGATACTAGACAACATACAGCACCAGGCAAATCAGCTGCAAAAGACCTCTTTCAAGTACTGAAGAGCGAAGATATCTCCTTGAGGAAGACTAAGATGTGCCTGACACAAGCCATGTATTTTCAGTCACCTCATATGCATATGAGAGCTGGAAAATGAATAAGGAAGACTGAAGAAGAGTCAATGCTTTTGAGTTGTGGTGTTGGTGAAGAATGCTGAAAATACCATGGACTGCTAAAAGAAGTAACAAATCTGTCCTGGAAGAAGTGCAGCTGAAATGCTCCTTGGAAGTGAAAATGGCCAGACTTCGTCTCCCTTACTTTGGTCATGTTGTCAGAAGGAACCATTCCCTAGAGGAGGATATCATGCTCAGTAAGGTGGAGGGTGAATGAAAAAGGGGAAGGCCCTCAACAAGATGGATTGACACAGTGGCTACAATGATGGGTTCAGGTATAGCAAGATGGTGGAGATGACATAGCACCGGGCAATGTTTAGTTCTGCTGTACATAAGGTTGATGTGAGTTACAGATGACTTCACAGTACCTAACAATAAACAACATATTTTCTGAAGTCAAACTACAGTTCTGGTAACATTTTTGGAACTTGATACGAGTGGAAAGGAAATTTCCATCATACAAAAATCCAGTTAGCTGTGCAGTTGAGGAGCTTTTATCTAACCTTCAACTCTAAATTAATAATCTACAATGTAATCATATACTAAAAGGCAAATATTGAAAGAAGAATCTACCAGAATTCTATACATGCCTTCCTAGTGATAAATATGCTCAACTAAAACTGTAGGCTAATGGACTAATATTAGCATTTGGTAACAGCTATTTGAAAAGATTTTCAAATACCAAATATATAAAATTTCATAGCACATTCTAAAAACCAGCATGAATAAATAAATCTTAGCAATCAATTTTGATAATAAGGAACACTAATTTTAAACCCAATTAAGCAATCTTATCCCCTAAAAGAATTATGTTCTTCTCATTAGTAGACTTGTATGACAAAGATTTGTACTTCTATTATTATTATAATCATTATTATATTTTTAATTTTATCAATACAAAATTTGTGGGAAAATGTACTCTCTTGTTATGTAAGTTTTTTAATAATATCATTGATTTTGCCTCTTTGACAACAGTCTAATGTATTTACTACTTGATCCTGTACAGAAAAAGTTTGCTGACCCTGGCTTTAAATCCTCAACAGATTAGAATCCCTTTTTGGGGAAAGGACTGAATCCGAGACATTTCTGCCTCTTCCTCAACTACCAAAACAATTGTTAGACTCAATGGGCAATAATGATATCTTAGAACTGTACAGTACTTTATAGTGAGTTAAAAAGGTTTCTTTTATTGTTATGATAATAATGATTATTATAATTTTAATATTATATTATGCAGAAGGAGTTTCTTTCATTAATACTCTTGGAAATCTCAAGATAGACAAAATAAATAACTAATAAAAATTTTAAGTTTAAACAAATTCTTATAAGCAATTCTTAGCAAATTATTTCTGGCAACTTACCCTTAGAGAATCTGTGAATACAACGGAATATAAAACCAAAAAAAGCAAATCTCGATTCTGATTCATAGTGACCCTCATTGGGTTTCCAAGGTGGTAAATCTTTACAGAAGTAGATTGCACCCCTTTCCTTCCACCGAGGGGCTAGTGGGTTTAAACCACCAAACTTCTGGTAAGCAGTCAAATGTTTTAGACATTGTGTCACCAGTACTTCGTACAATGGAATGTGAGCGACAAAAAGAACCTGAAGTGTTTGTTCTACACAAAGGGAAATTGTTTCAATCAAACATTAACTTTGCATTTAAAATGAGCTTATTTTCAGTAATATGTTTATATTTCTAATAGAAATTTTATTCTAAAAATCAAAGTAATCAAATCACATTGTTAGAAATACAGTCACTTTCACGTATTAAATTTACATGATTGACCAGGCACAATGAAATTCAAAGTACATTTGAAGTACTTGCAAATAATCCCTTTCCTCCCCTAATTTATTTCTGCCTATCTACGATTAACACATCCATCACCTTCACCACTGCTTTTTGTTTTATCTCATTATTTCACCCTGGAATTGGCCTCTGAAACAATGAATGTTTCAGTAAAGATTTATTGTAAGTTCAATGGCAAAATCAGAAATGGGTCATTGTTGAAAGTAGGATTAACTGGCAAGTTTCCTTTACTCCATTTATCAACTCCCTCCTACTCATCAGCCATACTCAAAATGGTCTTCCTAAAATCTAATTTTAAATCTAAGTTGTGCTGCCTACAACTGTCCGTGAGTGAACAGTCCACCACTCAGCCTGGAGATCTTGGATTTGTCATTTGTTGGAGTCAATAGCCGGTGTACTGCCTGCCAGCCTTGAGCTCCTCAGCCCCTGCAGCTGCAAGAGTCAGGAAAAGCCTCCAGCTTGACGTTTGATCCAGGAACTTTGGACTAGCCAGCTTCTGAGTATTGAAATTTCTAGGAGTCCAATGGTGTGGAGGATTAAAACTTAATCCTTCCCAAGAGCCAGCACCTGGAATTCAGACTTCCAGCCTCCAGAAGATATCCGAGTAGCCCTAAGGACACTCCAGACCTGGACCTGGATGACTGAAAAGGTGCAACATTCCCCTTGTTACACTTATACCCCACACCTGCTTGGTGAATGCAGGTTCGGCCATCTCCCACTCCCACCCACCTTCTGGGCCCGCAGGAACTTCATCCCACTCTGTGTGCTTGGATGGAGCCTGGATGCCCTCACCTGCCCTCCCCCATTTTTTTTCTTTTACTTTCCTTTTTTTTTTTTTTTTTGTTCTCTTTCTTTTTTCTGGTTTTTAGTTTGCTTGCTTTTGTCTGCTTTAAAACTACTACTACTATTAATACTTTTGTCCCTTTTACTATTATTCCCTTTCCAGTTTCTAGTTTTCAGCTTTTTTCTTTTCCCTGTTCCTGGTTGCAAATTTTTTTTCTCATGGATAACCCCGTTCCTTGTTTTCCTTTTTGCATTTTTCCCATTTTTTTCTTCACTATTCTCCTTCTCTGTCTTTTTTCTCTTATTGCTCTATCCCCAGATATTGCAGGTTTTCTTTTTTTTTTTGCTGACCTTCTTGTTTGTCCAGAGGGCACAGCCATTTTTATTATTTACATGTGCCAGCATTTTGGATATTTAAAGTGACCAAGGGCACAGCCATTTTGAATGTTCACAAGTGGCAGCCATTTTGGATATTTAAAGTGACCTAGGGCACAGTCATTTTGAATGTTCACAAGCGGTGGCCATTTTGGTTATTTAAAATGACCAAGGGCATTTTTTTTTAATGTCTACAAGTGGCAACCATTTTGGATTTTAAAGTGATAGACTTCTCATTTGGATTCCAGAGACCTAAGAACAGGCAGGTTGGCAGGAAGCAGGGAGAGGACAGAAAAGGCAAAGGGGACTGGAACAGATCAAGGAAGGAGTAGGCCACAGAGACCCAGGTGAAGACAAGGAACCCAGGCCACGTCCCACAAGGAGTGAGGTGGGAAGGCAGGGAGAGGACAGAAAAGGCAAAGGGGACAGGAACAGAACAAGGAGTCAACCACAGGGAGCCAGGTGAGGATAGGGAATCCAGGCCACCCCCCACAAGCAGCAAGGCGGGAAGCAGGGAGAGGACAGAAAAGGCAAAGGGGACGAGAACTGATCAAGTAGTTAGCCACAGGAATCCAGGTAAAGGTTATTGGAGAAGTTTCCAACAGCTAAGGGAGACAAACTTGTCTGTTGGTTTGTCCTACTGTGGTGATGTGTTGCTGTGAATCTTGAGGCTGTACCACTGGTGTTTCAAACCCAGTGGGGTGCACCTGTTGCACAGGTATCAGCCCAGCTTGCAGACTGAGACAGACAAGGAAGAAGGAGGAGGCCATCTACTTCTCAAAGAATTGGCCAGAGAAACATTGTCTGATACATTACTGTGCAATTTTATGAATAGTCCAGAAACATTGTCCAATACAGAGGAGGAAGATGAGTCACTTAGCTTAGAAAGCTCTCAAAGTAGGACTGGGCAAGAGCTGCATTATCAGAGTAAAACCAGCCTTATTCATATGGATAAGGTAAAGCTTTCCAGACCTCCATTTGCTGATGTGGCACCACTCAAATTGAGGAGAAACAGCAGCAAAGATCCATTAATAATCAGAACATGGAATGTATGAAGTATGAATCTAGGGAAAATTAGAAGTTGTCAAAAATGAAATGGAACACATAAAGATTGATATCCTAGGCATCAGTGAGCTGAAATTGACTGGTTTTGGCCATTTTGAATCAGACAGCCATATAATCTACTATGCCTGGAATAACAGTTTAAAGAGGAATGGCATGGTATTCATATCACAGAGGATGTTTCAAGATCTGTCCTGAAGTACAATGCTGTCACTAATAGGATAATATCCATACACCTACAAGGAAGACCCATTAATATGACTATTATTCAAATTTATGCACCAACCACCAAAGTCACAGATGAGGAAACTGAAGATTTTTATCAACTTCTGCAGTCTGAAATTGACCAAACTTGCAATTAAGATGTGTTAATTATCACTGGTGACTGGAATGCAAAAGTTGCAAACAAAGAAGAATCCCCGGTAGTTGGAAAATTTGGCCTTGGTGACAGAAATAATGCTAGAATTCGTATGGTAGAATTTTGCAAGACCAACAACTTGTTCATTGCAAACACCTTCTTTCAACAACATAAATGGCGGCTGTACATGTGGATTTCACCAGACGGAACACACAGGACTCAGAT
>NW_006921668.1:9604067-9618558 GCF_000298275.1 Orycteropus afer afer
CAGAAGAGGATGTGGAACAAGGGATATCATAGCTGCTGTCAGATGGATCTTGGCTCAAGGCAAAGAATACCAGAAAGATGTTTACTTGTGCTTTATTGACTATGCAAAGGCATTTGATTGTTTGGATCATGATAAATTATGGATAACATTGAGAAGAGTGGGAATTCCCGAACACTTGATTGTACTCATGAGGAACCTGTACCTTGACCAGGAGGCTGTCGTTCAAACAGAACAAGGGGACACTGCATAGAAGTGAAGTGTGTCAGGGTTGTATCCTTTCCCCACACTTATTCAACCTTTATGCTGAGCAAATAATCCGAGAAGCTGGACTATATGAAGAAAAACATGGCATCAGGATTTGAGGAAGAATCATTAACAATCTGCAATACACTGATGACACAACTTTGCTTTGCTGAAAGTGAGGATGACTTGAGGCATTTACTGATGAAGATTGAGGAACACAGTCTGCAGTATGGATTACATCTCAATATAAAGAAGACAAAAATCCTCACAACTGGACCAATAAGCAGCATCACGATAAATGGAGAAAAGATTGAAATTGTCAAAGAATTCATGTTGCATTGAGAAGGTCAGCTGTGAAGGAACTGTTTCAAGTGCTGAGGAGCAAGGATGTCTCCTTGAGGACTAAGGTGTGCCTGACACAAGCCATGATATTTCCAGTTGCCTAATATGCATGTGAGAGCTGGACAATGAATAAGGAAGACCGATGATGAGTTGACGCTTTTGAGTTGTGGTGCTGGCGAAGAATGTTGAAGGTACCATGGACTGCCAGAAGAACTAACAGATCTGTCCTGGAGGAAGTGCAGCTGAGATGCTCCTTGGAAGAGAGAATGGCCAGACTTTGTCTCACCTACTTTGGTCATGTTGTCAGAGGGGACCATTCCATGGAGAAGGATGTCATGCTTGGTAAGGTGGAGGGTCGACAAAAGAGGGGAAGGCCTTTGACAAGATGTATTGACATGGTGGCTGTGACAATGAGCTCAAGTATAGCAAGGATCGTGGAGTTGGCACAGGATCAGGCAATGTTTCATTCTGCTATGTATGGGGTCGCTATGAGTCAGAAACGACTCAACGGTACCAAACAACAACAACAAAATCTAATACTTGCATAAGGATCACTCTACTCAATGCTTTCAGTTTCAAACCTCATATACCTAACACTGTGTATAAGATCCTTCATGATATAGCTCCTACTTTTTTAGCCTAATTTCCTACCACTTCCTTGTGTAGGTCTCTGTAGTATTAATTCTCAGTGTCCCCAAAGCATCAGAATTTTCTTTGTTTTTTCATTTGGTGTTATTGTTTTAGTGGTTTTTCCCTATTTATATTCTGACCTTCTTATTTCCCTTTCATTTTCTGAATAATTCTTTATCTTTATAAGCCTTGTTCTATGGACATGTTTCCTCAATTGATGCTCCCTGCTTTCAGAGCACAAACTTCACAATTAGCCCCTATCACACTGATGTATAAATACGTTTCTTCATCTGACTCCCCTACCAGTCCACTATTTCTTAGAAGGCATCCAGTCACTCTTTCATCCATCCTTTTGTAAGTTCTGGAATCCTGCATTTATTATAATATCTGGAATATAAAGTGTTCTCACTATGTATTTTCTGAATCAAAGCCAGACCATTGTAGGAAGCAAGGTGCTGGGCTCAATGGACCCAAAAAAATAAACAAATAAAGTAACTAATATTTTCCAAATTTCTTCTATATTAAAAAAAAATCCTTTTATATTTCATTTTCACAGTGACACTATTAGGAAGCCATCACTGCTCCTCTTTTACAAATGAGGGATTTGAAGTTTAATTATAAACTCAAGGTTAAATGGCAACTTAAAACTCACAACTCAGTTTTAAGTTCAGGTCTGTCAAGTACATCTGGATGTTCCATAAATCTACCTGTTTGAGCAGCAGACTCTGGCAAACTGATTACTTTTTTTCTGTGATTGTCAAATTCTTGAATCTATTGTGGTAGTTATGATTGTGTGTCAACTTGGCTGCACCTGATTGAGTGGCTGGGCAGCTGGTGGTAGTTATTCCCCATGATGAGACTGGCAATCAACTCCATGGTGGGATCGACCACAAGCTGAGTAGCTGCCTTTGGGATGTGGTCTGCTTCCTGTAAATAAGGAGAAGGCTTGGGAATAGTCTCTAGCTTATGGCACACTTGGACCTTGCATGTAGCCGTGTCGTTGTTCAGCAGCCTGCCATGCTCTGCCAACGTTAGGACTTATAATGGACTTGAGTTAATTGCCTGCCATGTGGTTTTGTAACATCAGGACTATGCCTTTTTACTTGTCAACCTTGGGCTTAGAAGCCTCAGCAGCCAGCCGCTGTCTGAGTGAAGAAAAGCCTCTAGTTTCAGTGGGCCAGGAGCTGGAGACAGAGCTGCAGCCCAAGTCCGTAGAGCCTGGCACTTTGAACTTGCACTTAAAGCCTCCAAACTGTAAGAGAATAAACTCCTGTTTGTTAAGGTCATCCCATTTGTGGTGTATTCTTGTCAGAGTGGCACGAACTAACCAGAACACTCATGAACTAACTCTTACCATGATGTTAATGGGTTCATGGGCTACCACTCATTGTCTCTTCCCAGAGAAATTATTTCAGTATCACAGAAGTATAGACTAGCTATTTTCTGTCAATCTGGGAGGATATCTAGAATTATTATTGAGCTTTTTCTAAGGTCCTAGAAATTAGGAAAGAAGATGCTTCATTCAGATTGTGGGCTTCAGGTGTATGAGTGTGCATAAAAAAATAATATCAAGGCCATGTGTTCTCTTTGTTACAAATAAATAAATTGATGGGATTCCTGAGGCATATTTTGATATCTACATATCTGATCCCAGAAATACAATAAAGATAAGAGCCAGAGCTTAACATGTTTGCTAAAATCCCAGGAAAACATCTATTAATATGCTATCACAAAAAAACACATAAACTAACTATTGTTTGTAATATTAATATCTGGTTACCTGCCACTTACTGAATATTATGAGGTCATGTAGTAGCCATTCATTTTTTTCACAACCTACACCAACCAAAAACCAAACCCATTGTCATGAAGTCAATTCTGACTCATAGAGTTTCCGTATGAACTGTCCCATAGTTTTTCCAAGACAGTAAATCTATATGGAAACAGACTGTCACATCTTTCTCTCATTAAGTGGCTAGTGGGTTCAAATAACTGACCTTCAGTTAGCAGCCAATCATTTTAACCACTGCACCACCAAGATTTCTACACAACCAAACGACAGGTATTATTACACAAATAACTTTGAACTCTGGTATGAACAAGTTTCAGTTTAAAACACAGAACATTTTTATAATAATACCTCTTCTCTAAAGTTGCTTTTTAAAAAAATGAGCCATGGTTCAGAGCAATACCTATGTTTTTTTCCAGTATTCCGTGCTATAAGGTCCTAGATTTTTTAGAAGATGACAGTCCGTCCATCTCAAGACACATTTTCTGAATTTAGGGATAAGATCAGGGACTTTGCACCATGAGACAAGGAATGACAGGGATGCACATGTGTGTGTCTATGTGTATTTGTAGGTATGTGTGTGTGTATTTAGAAGGTGTTATGCAATGAATTGTGTCCTCAACAAATACGTGTTGTAAATCTCAACCTCTATGCCTGTGTTAATTATCCTATTTGGCACCAGGTCATCTTTATTATGTTAATGATACTGGATATGTGTAGGTTGTCTTTTAAATCAATCTCTTTTGAGATATACAGAGAGGTTAAGCAAGTGAAAGAAGCAGAGATAGAGAAAAAAGGATGCCCAACCATAAGAAGATTGCTCAGGCACCCACAGAGAAAAAGCCTTCCCCTAGAGCCTGCACACTTGGATTCAGACCTCTAACTTTCTAAACTGAGAAAATAAATTTTTGTTTGTTAAAGTCAAGCTTTGTGGTATTTCTATTATAGCAGCATTAGATAACTGTTGCTTTTGTCTTTAGGTGCCGTGGAGATATCTCGAACTCATAGTAACCCTATGCACAGAAGAACAAAACACTGCCCAGTTCTGCATCAGCTCCGTGATTCCTGCTATACTTGAGCCCATCGCCAGAGCCACTGTGTCAATCCATCTCATTGAAGGACTTCCCCTCTTTCATCGACCCTCCACCTTACCATCATGACATGCTTCTCCAGGGAATGGTCCCTTCTGACAACATGACCAAAGTAGGTGAGAAGTCTGGTCATTCTTGCTTCCAAGGAGCATTCTGGCTGCACTTCCTCCAGACAGATTTGTTAGTTCTTTTAGCAGTCCACGGTACTTTCAGCATTCTTTGCCAGCACCACAAGTCAAAAACATCAACTCTTCTTCGGTCTTCCTTATTCATTGTCCAGCTCTCACATGCATACCAGATGATTGAATATATCATGGCTTGTGTCAAGTGCACCTTAGTCCTCAAGGAGAGGACTCCTTGAGGCTCCTCAGCACTTGAAAGTCCTTTGCAAACAATTTGCCCAGTGTTATACATCGTCTGATGTCCTAACTGCTGCTTCCATTGGTGTCAATTGTAGAACCAAGCAATGTGAAATCTTAGACAACTTTACTCTTTTCTCCATTTATCACGATGATGCTTCTAGGTCCAGTTGTGAGGATTTTTGTTTTCTTTATATTGAGATGTAATCCATATTGCAGACTGTATTCTTCAGTCTTGATCAGTAAGTTCTTTAAGTCATCCTCACTTCAGCAAGCAAAGGTGTGTTGTCAGCATATCACAGGTTGTTAATGATTCTTCCTCCAAACCTTATGCCACGTTCTTCTTCATATAGTCCAGCTTCTCGGATTATTTGCTGAACATACAGATTGAATAACTATGGTGAAAAAATACAACCTTGACACACTTCCTTCTAGAGTTTATACTGTGCAGTGTCCCCTTGTTCTGTTTGAACGACAGCCTCCTGGTCTATATACAGGTTCCTCATGAGTACAATTAAGTGTTCTGGAATTCCCATTCTTCTCAATGTTATCCACAATTTTTTATGATCCACACAATCAAATGCTTCTGCATAGTCAATAAAACACAAGTAAACATCTTTCTTTGCTTTGAGCCAAGATCCATCTGACATCCACAATGATATCCCTTGTTCCATGTCTCTTCTGAATCCAACTTGCATTTCTGGAATTTCTCTGTCAATATACTGCTGCAACCATTTTTTAATTATCTTCAGTAAGATTTTACTTGTGTGTGATATTAATGATATTGTTCTATAATTTCCACATTCTGTGGGATCACCTTTCTTTGCAATGGGTACAAATATGGATCTCTTCCAGTCAGCTGCCAAGGTAGTTGTCTTCCAAATCTCTTGACATAACCGAGTGAGTGGCTCTAATGGGGCATCCGTTTGTTGAAACTTCTCAATAGGTAGTCCATCCATTCCTGGAGCCTTGTTCTTCACCAGTTCCTTCAGTGCAGCTTTGACTTCTTCCTTCAGTATCATTGGTTCTTGATCATACACCACCTCCTGAAATGCATGAAGATCTACCATTTCTTTTTGGTACAGTGACTCTGTGTATTCCTTCCATCTTCTTTTGATGCTTCCTGCATCATTCAATATTTTGCCCACAGAATCTTTTAATACTGCAACTCAAGTCTTAAATTTTTTCCTCAGTTCTTTCAGCTTGAGAAATGCCAAACGTTTTCTTCTCTTTTGGTTTTCTAACTCCTAGTCTTTGCATATTTCATTACAGTAATTTGCTTTGTCTGCTTGAACTGCTCTTTGGAATTTTCTGTTCAGCTCTTTTATCTTGTCATTTCTTCCATTTGCTTTGTCTACTCTCTGCTCAAGGGCAAGCTTCAGAGTCTCTTCTGTCATCCATTTGATCTTTTCTTTTTTTATCATCTTTTTAATGACATCTTGCTTTCTTCATGGATGATGTTCTTGATGTCATACCCTAATTCTTCTGGTTTTCAGTCACTGGTGCTCAATGCATCAAATCTATTCTTTAGATGGTCTCTAAATTCAGGAAGGATATATTCAAGGTCATATTTTGGCTCTCACAGACTTGTTTTATAGTCTCCAACTTCAAGTTAAACTTGCATATGAACAGTTGATGGTCTGTTCCACAATCAGCTCCTGGCCTTGTTTTGGCTGAAGATATTGAGCTTCTCCATCATTCTTGCCACAGATGTAGTTGATATGATTCCTGTGTCCTCCATCTGATGAAGTCCACGTGTTTAGCTACCATTTGTGTTGCTGATAAAAGGTATTTGCAATGAATAAGTCATTGGTCTAGCAAAATTCTGTCATGCAATCTCCAGCATCATTTCTGTCATGAAGGCCAAATTTTCCAACTACCAATGATTCTTCTTTGTTTCCAACATTTGCATTCCAGTCACCAGTGATAATTAACACATCTTGACTTCATGTTTAGTCAATTTCAGACTGCAGAAGTTCATAAAAAAAAGTCTTCAGTTTCCTCATCTTTTGCTTTGGTGGTTGGTACATAAATTTGAATAATATTCATATTAACTGGTCTTCCTTGTAGGCATATGTATATTATCCTATTACTGACAGCATTACATTTCACAACAGATCTTGAAATATCCTTTGTGATAATGAGTGCCACACCATTCTTCTTTATACTGTTATTCCAGGCATAGTAGATCATATGGCTGTCTGATTCAAAATGGCCAAAACCAGTCCACTTCAGCTCACTAATGCCTAGGATATCAATCTTTACATGTTCCATTTCATTTTTGACAACTAATTTTCTTAGATTCATACTTCTTACATTCCATGTTCTGATTATTAATGGATGTTTGCAGCTGTTTCTCCTCAAGTTGAGTCGTGCACGTGAGCAAATGAAGGTCTCAAAATCTTTACTTTGTCCATATCAGTAAGGCTGATTCTACTGTGATGATGCAGCTCTTTGGCAGCTGTATTTTGAGAGCCTTCTAACTTTAGTGGCTCCTCCTCCAGCACTCTATTGGACAATGTTTCTGGGCTATTAATAAAGTTTTGCAGTAATGTAACAGACAGTGTTTCTCTGCTATTCATAAGGTTTTTCTAGCCATTTCTTTGAGAAGTGGATCGCCTCTTCCTTCTTCCTAGTCTGTCAAGGTCTGCAAGCCACACTGAAACCTGTGTACCATGTGCAACCCCACTGATGTTTGAAACACCGGTGGCACAGCCTCAAGCCTCACAACAACATGTCACCACAGTATGACAAACCAATAGACAAGCTTGTCTCCTTTAGCTGTTGGAAACCCCTCCACCCTCCACTAATCTGGATCCCTGTCACATCCCTGCCACTTGCTCACTCTGTCTTGGATGCCCTGGCTTTCACTTTCCTTTCCCCTCCACTTTTCCTGCTGCTTGGGGGGTGAGGCCTTTGTACCTCCCCTTACCTGGATCCCACTGTGGCTTGCTTGCTCTGCTCTGGATGCCTTAGATAACTAAGATAGAATTATTACATTCACAATAATGGAGCTCTGGGAGCTCTGGTGGTGTAGTGCCTAAGACATTTGACTGCTAACCAGAAGCCTGGCAGTTCAAACCCACCAGTCACTCCTCAGAAGGAAGTTTGGGCAACCTACTTCCTTAGAGATACTGCCTCAGACACTCAAGGAGGGATCACTATGTCAAATTGACTCGATGGCAGTGAGTTTGGTTTGGTTTGGGTTTGGAATTAATAGAGCGGAATGGGGAGTATTGAGGGGATGAAGTTTTCCCTCTGTTTATCCAAATTTCCTCCAGTCTGCCATTCTGAGTTGTGGAGGAGACATTCACATGCCCTCAGAGGTCCAGGGCTATTAGCTACGGTGGAATGCAGTTAGCATTTTTAGTACCTTTTCCATTTTTTAGTAGAGATAGAGACTGAAAGAGGATATGGACAATTTGCAAGCCAGTTTCCACAGACTACCTCAGAGAAAGTATTTATCCTAAGAAAGAAAAAATCCTCCTATGGGTTTCTGATACAATGTACAGGCTCAGTGCATCATTGAAGAAACAAAGGACTTGCTGACACCCAATACCCTCTCCACAGAAGTGACCACCATTCACATGCTGGTATGAAACTCTCCAGAACTTTCCTGTGAATACACATATTTATAGAGGGTTTGTTATGTGTTGTTTTATTTTAAAAATTATTCTATTCTACAGAATCAACTCTACAGTAATGGGTTTTGTTTTGTTTTCTTAATATGTATTATCTGCTACTTGTTCTCTTCAGTCAGCAATGGTCATGGACATCTCTCCACATATACAAATCCACTTCTCTCTTTCTTCCTTTTTTTTTTTTTTTTGCCCCCTGAGTGTGTTTGTAGTATCTTATGGTTTGGATGTAGTATAAACTATTTAACTCTCCTTACTTACATTCATTTTGGTTGTCCACAGTACCTTCACTGGGCTCAAGCATAGCAATGATTGTGAAGATGATGTAGGAACAGGCAGTATTTCATTCTGTTGTACATAGGGTCATCATGAGTCAGAACTGACTCAACTGCACCTAAAAACAACACAGTACCTTACAATTAAGAAAATAATCTTGACAGAGTATATTTATACATATATCCCCGTTCACTTGTGTGCACATTGAAATCTGTAGGATTGCTTCCAAAAAACAAAATTATAAGACTAAAGAATATTTGCAATTGAGATAAGATTTTCAGAGCTTTTAATACTATCTACATAGATGTTCAGAAAAGAAAATGTATGTCTACAAGGATTATCCTGTAAATATTTGTGGATATAATTTGGATAGTTTTTTTTTTTTTTAAAGGGAAAAGTGCATCTTACTATTAAAATTAAAAAATGTGGAGTGTACATTTGAAGAACAAACCTTTTTATTGTTTTAATTTTTTTAGTATGATTTTTTTAAAAATCTTTTTTCTTAAAAATCTACAGTTTTTATGTATTTAAGATTTGATTTTTAAATCTGAGAACTTTTTTTAAAATTTAATGATTATATACTTAAATATAAATATAGGAGTACCACAAACCAAGAACAATTTAATTGTGTTTTAAAGATTTGGAATAGTAGAAATTATATTTGAGAAGATTTCTTTTATATAATTTTAAATATTTGTAATAATTTTATCTTAAGAAAAAATTATATTTAGAGTGTTACCAAATTTCCTTCAAATGTCCAAAATACCAAATCTTCTAAAAAAATGTTTAGTTGGTTTCTACAGAAAGTATTTAGTTTTTACTGTTATTACTATTACAGTGTGCATATAACATTTATTTGCAATTATATCCTCATGAAATGTAAATTGTTTTTATGATTTTTTTTTCTTATTTATTTTCACCACTCCCAGCTTCAACCACTGAACTAAATCAAGGCATCAAACATGGGTTTCACATATTTTTTGGAGCAAGAACTGTAGAAATTATATATGATGAAAAGGTTTTAAGTACTGTTTAAAAGAAATTGTGTGGTTTATTTTTAAAGTATGCACTCACACACAAAGTACTAGAGTTGAAAGGAGAGAAGAAAGAGTAAAAGTTCACTGGAACCCAGTGATTTATAGGGAAAGGCTCAGCGAGCTCACATAAAAACCAAAGAGGGGAAGTGGTCGGACATTGGGTCAAATCTCCATTCACATGTTGTGTAATAAAAGGCTGACTGTAGCCTTTCAGCCTTGCTTCTAGTCATAGACAGTGGCAATTGCAGAGCAAGACTAATAACAGGATTTAGCATAAATCCACCACAGGAAGTGAACAGTTGTACTGGCAAATAATTAGCCAGGAAACATTTTATAGCAGCATCAGGATGCGTCCATGAGCTTTCAAACTCTCAATGCATTTATGATCATGAAAACATAATTAGTTCTCAGCTGTTGTAATTTTTATGTGTGTTTGTTGTAGGACAGTTCTTTTCCCTTCTTTTCTTTTCATAAGGAGGCCTTATTTTTTCCTGTCCTAATTTAGCAGCTCCAGTGAGGGTTTTGAAGTCTCAAGGGAGGGTTTTAGAATGTTCTCTTTTTTCTTCCTGCTGATGTTTTTTATTGCAAGGTGGATGGTGTTTATTTTGCACAGCTAACAAGTGAGTTCAAAGCAACACGTTGCTCTTGAACTCCTGCCAGATTCCCAAAGCTGAAAGCCCCCCTGCGTGGTAGAGCCGACCTGTACTAGCAAAGCCTGACTAATTTGCAAAGGCATGTCAAAACGACTGGTGCACCGCATTTTCCACCACCCGCTTCATTTGACACTTAAAGGAAAGCTAAGCGGGAGTGTAAAAGGAAGGAAATTCATTCAAGGCAGCATACCCCATAATGTGAATTAATTTCAGAAGAAAATGGGAGTTCTTTACTGAGCACTTCCCATTTTCATCTTCTTGCTGTCTGTTGTAGTCACACTTAGTAAGGCCTGCTAATAAGTATTATATTTCTGTTCTCACATCATCCATATTAGGAGGAAATTAGACTTGTCTTTGAAATTTTGTTTCAATATGTCTACTTGAGGCTTCCTCAGCTGATTTAGTCAAAGAGTGGCCTCATGTAGAGAAACATACAGTTCAAGTCAATATTTTTCCCCTTTCAGCATTCAAAAAAAAAAAAAAAAAAAAACCATTTCATCAGGACTAACAGAGCCATGTTTATGAGCAAATACTCTTTTTTGTGGAAGGAGACAAGACTGATAGAGCTCAAGTTAATCAACTCAACCCAAAAGTCCTAGACTGGACTTTGGAAAGTATAATTCAGAGATAATGTTTGAAAATTTAATGCAGCTCGTGTAAGAATTACTAGTGCTAAAACAGAGGTTGAAGAACTAGTAAGGGCCAAATATGAGATTAAGATTTAATTCAGTTCATCTGATTCTAATTTCTATGTCTTATTGCATTTTATAATCTCAAACTTTATTTAAAATTTGTACTAATAATATCACATAACATATTTTCCCCAAATAAGATAGTTTACAAATTATTTCCCTGAGCACTGGCCCCAGAACTTTATTAATACTCTTGATTGTTTTCTCATGATTTATATAAATTGCCTAGGTGAACAGGTATCTCGCCTCCAAAGATTGCCCCCCTTGCTTCCGTTTTCACCACAGATTTCTTCAACATTCCCCAGCCAGTTGCTGTCAAGTTGATTCTGACTCATGGTTACACGAGTGTCAGAGTAGAGCAGTGTTCTGTAGTGTTTTCAGTGGTAGATTTCTAGACCTCTCTTTCTAGGCATCTCTGAGTGGATTCAAACTGCCAACCTTTAGGTTAACAGCCAAGTGGGTTAACCATTTGTACCACCCAAAAACTCCTTCAACAGTATCCTCTACCTACACTGAACTCTATATCTCAAAAAGCTGTTGGCCATTAAAAGTGTACCTTATCTCTGTTATCAAAACTTCTAACAATGCCTAAGTTGTTTGTAGGTGAGTTACAAGAGTGCAGTCATGCCACAATTGCTTAAAGAGTGAATTAATGTCAAACTGAGTGGCATGCTGCTGAAGAACAAAGGCTGCAGTCAGAAGGACCCAGGTTTGGAGGACAACTGGAGCACTTACTAGTTATGTGGCCATGACAAATTAATGAACATTTTGAAGGCTTAGTTAGGTTATTGGTGTGTAAAATGAGGCTAATAATAGCATTTACCTTGTGGTTTATTGTACTCAGTACAGTGAATAGCAATTAGTAAACACTTGATAAATGGTCCAAACCCAAAAGCAAACCCACTGCCACTGAGTCAATGCTGACTCAGGGCAACTCCCTGTGTTTAGAGTACAACTGACCTTTTGGAAACAGACTGACAGGGCCTTTCTTTTGAGTCACCTGGGGGTGGATTCACACCACCGACCTTTCAGTTACTGTTTTTTGCACCACCCAGGGACCCTTCAATAAATATTTGTTGTTGCTGTTATGTGCTGTGGAGTCAGACCCAACTCGTAGCGACCCCTCCTTGGGCTTCCGAGGCTGTATCACTACAGAAGTAGATTGCGCAACCTTCTTTCCAAGGAGTGGCTGGTGGGTTTGAACCGCCAGCCTTCTGGTTGACAGTCAAGTGCCTTAGGCACTACACTACCAGAGCTCCCTCAATAAATGTAGTGACTGCAAAATCACAGCAATTGGGAAATAATGTGCTCCAGGAATCAGGAATCCCCTTAAACATGCTTAAAAAAAAAAGGAAATAACCTGTTTTCTGGAACAGGAATCTACAGGTAAGGCAGGCTCTAGGTTTGCTATTGGGAGCTCTGGTAGCATAGTGGCTAAGGCACATGACTGCTAACCAGAAGGCTGGCGGTTCAAACCCACCAGCCACTCCTCAGAAGGAAGATGGGGCAATCTACTTCCGTAGTGATACTGCCTCGGAAACCCAAGGAGGGGTCGCGATGAGTCGCCGACTCGATGGCACACAACAACAACAGGTTTGGTATTATCAAGTCTCCAACTTTGTTTTGGCAGTGCTCTTTGCCCTGCCCTCTTCTCTGGTTAGTTTTGTCTTCAGGCTGGCTCCCTTATGGATCCGAAATAGCTACAAACAACATCTGGGATATCCAACCTCTTTGTTCAAGTCCAGCATAAGATAGAAGAAAGTATTCCCTCAACCATGGAATATGTCCTGCAGCATGTCTTGGAGCAACCTAAACTTAGTGCCCATCCTATGTGGCATGATAGCAGTTCCCAGGGAAATATTTTCTCTTTCTTGTCTTAAGCATAGTTTCCCACTTTCTAGGGGGATGAGGTTTCCATGGTTGGCTTCTTCTAATGAAGATTTCACCCTGGGGCTGAAGATAGAGTTCATTGTACCCTGAGTTACATGAACCAGAAGCAGAACAATAAGTACATGGGTCAAGCCGGGGTTCTGTTAAGAAGGTGAAAGGAATGGTGGGTCTGTCAGTTAGCGTCACAGAAATGCTACACTCAAAGAGAGTAGTTTAATACAGTTCTAATTTCAAAGTGAGGGCAGGGTGTTCCTTTCAATTATTAACAGTCAGGAGCTTACCATTCCTAAACCTGAAGGGGAAGGAAGTAGCAGGGCTTCAAACAGATTCATGCCTGTTTTTTAATCCTTGATGATAATTTGCATTTCTACTCTAGATAGACTGAATCACAACCTACATTTTAACATGATCCCCACATGAGTCTCATGTATACATTTAAGAATCTACTGAAACCAAGAAAAAAAGCGGAGGGGGGAGGTACTATATAAATAAATAAGACCTCCTGATAGAAGGCACTGCTTTTATCAAGGGACTCAGCCAGCCCCCACCCACTCTGAACAACTTTGCAGGAGAGATTTGCAGGGACTGCCCACCAGCCACTCCTCAGAAGGAAAGTTGGGCAATCAACTTCTGTAGTGATACGGCCTGCCTCAGAAACCCAAGAAGGGGTCACTATGAGTTGGGTCCGCCTTGAGCGCACATAACAAGAACAAAAGCAGTAGAATCACTCTTTCCATCCTCCAATCTCCTGCCATTGCCTCCTATTAGTGAAATCCAACAAGAAGCCAGAAGCCCTGGGAACCCATTGTTGCTGTTCATAGAAGTCAGCTTCCTGGGACACAGACAGAGGAGAGACACATGTAAGATATCCAGGATAGGAAGATAGGGCAGGCAACTTTTACACAAACAACCAGAAGAGTACATAATTATTCTGTAAGACAGAGCAATAACGTCAAAGAAGGAAATAGGAAGGAAGAAAGAAATAGATTAGAAAAATGTGCAGGTCTCAAAAGAGAGGGAGAAAGCCCTTAGTAAGCATAACAAATAATAGATTGAAAACTTAACTGTGATATAAAAGGATTACACAATTTGCTAAGCAAAAAGGGAAAGGTTTTTTCAGTGTCTAGAGAAAGCAATCAAAAACACACTCTGCTGGAAAGAAATGCATTAATTCATTCTACAAATATTTCTGAAAGGCAAGAGAGCAAGGTACTTAAAAACTGGAATTTGGGGCTAGTTTCTCTGGTTTCAAATCCTAAAGGCATGACTTACAAGATGTGCAAACTCAAACAAATTACTTCAACTGTCTGAGTCTGTTTCCTTACCTACCAAGTGGGATTGTTAACATTACCTATCTGTTAGGACAGATTGAGAAAGAATTAGTTAAAACATGTATAGGAAGTCCAAGTTACAAATGAGATATCTCCCAACTGTGTTATTAAGTTCACCTTGTAAGTAAATCAGAACAAGTGCATACAGTTCTTATTTAGATTTACTTTAGGGCAAGAAAATGCTCAAAGTCTTCAGTGATTTAAAAGCTATATGTGCAGCAAGTGAAGGTGATTGTGATGAAGAGTTTGTTTCCAGTAGGGGTTGGTTCAGTCATTTCAAAGTGAGGACAAATTTACATAACATTAAAGGGCAAATATCAGTTGTCCATAAGTCTGATGTTTGTAACTTGAGGACTTGCTGTAAAGCGCTTTGAATTGCCTGACCATATTAAGTGTCTGATGAATGTTAACAACCACTAGTTCCCATTGAGGAGCTCTGGTAGCATAGTGGCTAAAGCACTTGACTGCTAACCAGAAGGCTGGCGGTTCAAACCCACCAGCCACTCCTCGGAAGGAAGGT
>NW_006921668.1:9619378-9627322 GCF_000298275.1 Orycteropus afer afer
CTTCTGGTTAGCAGTCAAGTGCTTTAGCCACTATGCTACCAGAGCTCGCTCTCTCTCTCTCTCTCTCTCTCTCTCTCTATATATATATATACACACACACACAAACTTATACTATACTATATTTGATCCTTATAAGATAGTTTTTAAATAGTAAGGAAAAAGTTTTTGTATTCAGTTTATGTAGAATAAAAAGTGCCTGATTTTTTTTTAAATAATTTTTTTTCAGAAAATGGTTAATATTTTAAATCACCAGTTACAATTTGAGATTCACCTTTGTTTCATGTTCATGTAGGTGCAATAGCTCATCTTTACAATTCAGGATAAGGTATGATGTAACTATGGATAACAACTAGGTAATTTATAATTTCAAAGTGTCACATCAATTCATTTCACTTAGCACAAATCCACTCAGTGATAAAGATGGTATACACAGTCATTGATTTTCCCACTCTTCTTCCTAGTTTACCCTTACTTTTTTCTTAAGACCGTTGTAGGGACTATTTCTCTCAAGGTACTTGGGAAGGGATTAACTTTGCTTTATAGCTGTTGTTGTTGTTATGTGCCATCAAGTTGGACCCAACTCACAGCGACCCCTCCTTGGGTTTCCGAGGCAGTATCACTACAGAAGTAGATTGACTAAACTTCCTTCCGAGTACTGGCTGGTGGGGACCCTGGTCGATATTGCTCATCCCCCAGCAACTAAGTAACTAATTCAGTAATTTTTTCTTTCATACATCCATCAACAGAATGCTTCTGAGTTCATTTCTAGGATATTGAATTTAATAAGCAATTATTGGATGTGTTTGATGTCCTACCAACAGGATAGCAAGATGACTAGACAATAAGATTATCTTCGAAGGGCTGACAAATGTGTGAACAAACATGAACACAGATGTAGATGGACACACACACATTTGAACTAGGAATGGTATGGGAGCTCATAAGTCAGGGAAAATTCCAAAACACAGAATGGCATCTGAGTGATACTTGAAGATTGGGTAGCAGCTCACTATGCAAACAAGGTGGAGAAAGATATTTCAGTGAGTGCCAACAGCTTAAACAAAGATGTAGAAGCATAAAAATGTGTGATATGTGCAGGAGATGGAAGTAAATTTGTTAAAGATTAGGGAAGATGGCAATTTGGAATTTGAGATGAGCTCCCCTCCCCCTTGTATTTCATGTTATGAAGTCTGGCCTGTAAGTAGTGAAGAGACTTTAGTAGTCATTAATCACCAAATCAAATGAATACAGATCAGATTTTTGTTGCAGAAAGAAAATTCTGGTGGTGCTACCAGAGAAGATTGAGGATAGAGTGGTCAGAAGGCTGTCTGGAAGAGAAAGTAAGGACCTGAATCAGGATCCATTTGTAGAATAATGTAATAAATGTGGTATATTTGAAAGATGACTCTTGGTGAACGAACAGATTTGATGAATAAGGGCAAGGAACAAGATAAAGGTGACACTGCTATTTCACTCTATGTAATCTGCCTTTCCATATGGGAGAACTGGGTTCAATTCCAGGCCAATGCAACTCAAGTACAGCCACCATCCAACTGCCAGTGGAGGCTTGGATATTGCTATGAAGCAGAACAGTTTCAGTGGAGCTTCCAGATTAAGACAGATGACAAAATCCTGACAATCTGTTTTCAAAAATCAGCCAATGAAAGCCCTATTGATCTGATCTGGAACTGATTGAGGGGATGTGCAAGACTGGGGAGCATGTTGTTCCATTGTGCATGGGGTCACCATGAGTTGAAGCCCACTGAACCTCAACTAACAACAGCATCCATGTTTCCTAAGAGATATAGCCCACTCATGCAGTCAATTGTTCACATATATTTTTGTCTCCCAGACTTACATTTTCAGGACAAAACACATTATGCAATGTTTACCTATTATCACTACCTGGATGCCCTATAAGCATCTCAAAGTCAATAGATTCAACTAAAATAGAAATTATCAACTTCCCCTCTAAATACATTTCTTAGCTATCTTCCGCCACTCAAAAAGTGTCACCTCTCAGAAGTCACGAGTCCTTTCTCCTACCTCAACTCATCCATTTAATCACCAAGTCCTCTTGATTTTTACCCTTGAAGTAATTTTTACACATCTATCTTTGCCTGTCAATACTATTATCTACCTGCAAGTCATTCCTTAAACACTACTCCTACATTTACATCACCTGTTTCATCAAAAAACTAGTCAATTTTATTTCCTAAGAATTAAGTATAATTCCACCTTGGTTTAAATCATCACTATTTCTCAGTTTGATTATTTTGTATTCTCCTCCATTCACCTTCTCAGCATTGTTCATCTGCTCCACTGAGATACCTCTATCTGACTTCCCTATATCCCAGTTCAGTCCATCTTTCACCCTTTCCTCTATGCAAATCATCTGAAACACAAATCTGTCCAGAGCACACCACAGCTGACAACTGTTCAGTGTCTCTCTGTCACTGGTAGGATGAAGGCCAAGATCTTTAGAAGGGCTAACGAAGCCTGCTAAGATCAAGTTTTTGCCCCCTTCTCTCTACCATCAACTCCTACCACTCCTTGCTTCACTAAGTAGTTTCTAATTACATACATTAGCATAACCATAAATACAACTTACTGAAATCAAGGCTATTTAGTCATTTCCTGTTCTTTTATGTGCAACCTGTGGTTCTTCCATACCTCTCATTATTGAATTAGAATATATTTCAACATTCTCCAAAGGGCACACAGTAGTCAAATAGCTCTCTTAGATAATAATTACAAATGTAGTTCTAGGGCTCCATATTAGGATATTTAAACTCTAATAGCATTTCTACTATTGAATTACAGAGCAATTACAATTCTGATTATTTCAAACCTCAGAAATAATGATATTAATAATGATGATAAATATCATCTATTGTGGACCAATCACGTCCCAAATGTTCTGAATGCAGATCTACATTATCCAAATAAATTTCAAAGTATATGTCATTTTCCCCAATTTACAGATGAATAGACTAAGTCTCAATGAGACTAAGGTTCTTCCCCAAAACATGCCAAAGCCAAGATTCAACCCAAATCTCTCTGATTCCCAGCTCATTCTCTGCAGCAAAGAGATATTATTAATAAAAATTTATTAAATGGGCAAATGAATACAAGTTATAAGAATAAATTTTGAAGTTATCCTTAATTCCATACTAAAATGTATGCTTTCATTTCCCTTGTTTTGTGTAAAAAGGTTCACCAAAGCTTAAATATTCACTACAATGCTTAAAAAGTAGCAATATAATATTTAATTTTTCAGTTAGTTGTAGAGATTCCTGTTTAAATTAATTGCATATCAAAAAGCAATCTTAAGTAGCATAGTGCCTAAGGCACTTGACTGCTAACCAGAAGGTTGGCGGTTCAAACTCACCAGCCACTCCTTGGAAGGAAGGTTGGGCAATCTACTTCCATCATGATCCTGCCTCAGAAACCCAAGGAGGGATCGCTATGAGTCAGATCCGACTCAACAGTAGTGCATTTGGTTTTGGTTTTTTAGGAACCAATGGTTACAGAGTAAACTTCTAGAAAGCATGGGGTTCTAGTACAGAAGAAAATTAACTTCTACTTTCAAATCACAAAATTATGTGTATGATATATAGCTTCTCAGTTGTTTCCCAGTACCTCAGTTGACTAACCTTTAAAATATCTGCCTTGACTATTGTGCAAGCCAATATCCCAGGTGGCCAGTGATTTTCACCTCTTGGTTCTCATATTTATGTAGTCCTTTCCCATATTGTACCAGTATTGGTCTGTGTGACTAATAACCTACAGCAGAAGTGAAATGTCACTTCTGAGATAAGATTATAGAAAAGACTATGACTTTTGCCTTAGTCTATCTCCTCTCTCATCTGGGGAAAGCTAGTTTTCCTGTCATGAAGACATTAAATCAGCCTATGAAGAGGCCAATATGTCAAGAAATTGAGGCTTCTAGTCAACAGATAGTAAAGTAGTGAAGCCTGCTAACAGTCATGTTAGCGAACTTGGAGGCAGATACTTCAGCTTAGTCTTGAGCAAATAAATTGGTCATCTACCATTACAATACACTGTGTTAGTCACTGTACTTCCTGCTAATTATTATCCATGACTCCTTAGTACAGAATCCATGGTCCTTTCCAATTATATTTTTACCTTCTCCAACAGCTGCCTTTCCTTACATTCCTGGGATCCATATTCAATGATTCCTAAAATTGAAAGAACTTAAAGAATTTACTGATGAAGATCAAAGACTACAGGATTCAGTATGGATTACACCTCACCATAAAGAAAACAAATCCTCACAAGTGAACCAATAAGCTACATCATGATAAACAGAGAAAATACTGAAGTTGTTAACGGTTTCATTTAACTTGGATCCATAATCAATGTCTATGGAAACAGCAGTCATGTATCCATATTCATTGCTTCTTGAATTCATTACCCCAGTTGACACCTCAACTGCAATTTCTGGAGATGCCCTGATCTAGAACTAACTAGCTAAACTGCTTCCAGAGTCCTAAAAAATATCAGAAACTGAGAGGTAATAAATGTTTGTTGTTTCAAGTTTCTAAGGTTAGGGATAATCTGCTACAAAACATGGGTGTTGATTGTGGATCCAAGTAAAATGAAATCTCTACAACTTGAATCTTTTCTCCATTTAAGATGATGTTGCTTATTGGTCCAGTTGTGAAGATTTTTGTTTCCTTTATATTGAAGCGTAATCCATACTGATGGCTGTAATCCTTGATATTCATTAGTAAGTGCTTCAAGTCATCTTCACTTTCAGCAAGCAAGCTTGTGTCATTTGCATATCACAGGTTGTTAATGAGCCCCTCTCCAATCCTGATGTTGTGCTCTTCTTCCTGTAATACATCTTCTTGGATTCTTTGCACACAGACTGAATAAGTATGGTGACAGTATACATTCCTGATGCACAACTCTTCCTGATTTTAAACCATGAAATATCCCCTTGATCTGTTTCAAAGGACAGTCTTCTTGGTCTACAGACAGGTTCTTCATGGGCGCAATTAAGTATTCTGGAATTCCCATTCTTCTCAATGTTATCCATAAAGTATTATGATCCATACACTTGAATGCCTTCATATAATCAGGAAAACACAGGTAAACATCTTTCTGGTATTCTTTGCTTTCAGCCAAGATCCTTCTGACATCGGCAGTGAGATCCTTTGTTCCATGTGCTCTTCTGAATCCAGCTTGAATTTCTGGAAGTTCTCTGTCAATATACTGCTCCAACAACTTTGAATTATCTTCAGCAAATTTTTTTTTATTTGTGCTTTAGGTGCAAATTTACAGAGCAGAATTTGTTTTACATTCAACATTTCATGTACATTTGGTTTCACTCCCCAATTACCATCCCCAAACTTAATCCACTCTCCTCCTATCCCTTCCCAGTAACCCCTCCCCCCATGCCCTTCATAGTTATGCACTCCTGTGTGTCCTGCTTTTCCTCCATGTGAATATTGCCCTTCTGGTATCTCTATAGAGTACGTGGGTGTGTCACCCTGGGTTGAGTGGTCTATGTGTATGTCTTATTTACTGTTGAGCTGAGAGCCAGCCCTTAGGAGTGAGTTTTTTTCCAGGCCCAAAGCGTATCCAAGGGCCATAGTATTGGGGGTCCCACCAGACTCCATCCAACCAGTAATTCTAGTCATTATTGTGTTTTTAGATTTTGTTCCATGTTTTTCCTCCCACTCTATCCAGGATCTCCAGTTCTGATCTGTTCTCAAGTGGTTGGCATTGGAAGTGGGCATCATCTCCAGCAAAATGTTACTTAGGTGTGATATTAAGGGTATTGTTCAATAATTTCCACATTCTGTTGGATCACCTTTCTTTGGAATGGGCACAAATATCCATCTCTTCCAGCCAGTTGGCCAGGGAGCAGTGTTCCAGATTTCCTGGGATAAACAAATAAGTGCCTCCAGAGCAGCACCCATTTGTTGAAACATCTCAATGGGTGTTCTGTCAATTTCTCAAGCCTTGTTTTTCACCAATTCCTTCAGTGCAGCTTGCACTTCTTCCTTCAATACCATTGATTCTTCAAAATACTTGACCTCCTGAAATAGTTTAACATCAACCAATTATTTTGGGTACAGTGACTCTGTGTCAACTTCTATTGATGCTTCTTGCAGGACTCAACATTTTGCCCATAAAATCCTTCAATATTGTAACTCGAGGTGTGGATCTTTTCTTCAGTTCTTTCAGCTTGAGAAATGGTGAGTGTTTTCTTCCATTTTGGTTTTCTACCTCCGGGTCTTTGCACATTTCATTATAATCTACACTTTGTCTTCTCAAACCACCCTTTGAAATATTCTGTTCAGCTTTTCTTCCATTTCCATTCCAGAACAGGTTTCAGAGTGTATTCTGACATACATTTTAGTCTTTTCTTCCTTCCCTGTCTTTTTAATGACCATTTGCTTTCTTCATATATGATGTTCTTGACGGCATCCTACAAATCATCTGGTCTTTGGTCATTGCTGTTCATTGTATAAAATCTATTCTTCAGATGGTCTCTAAATTCAGGTGGGATATAATCAAGGCCATACTTTGGCTCTCATGAACATATTTTACTTTTCTTCAGCTTCAGGTTGAACTTGCATATGAGCAATTAATCATCTGTTCCACAGTCTGATCCTGGACTTGTTTTTACTTGATATTGAGTTTCTCCATCACTTCTTTTCACATAGTAGTCAATCTGATTCCTGTGTATTACATCTGGGGAGGTCCATGTGTGTAGCCACCATTTATGTTGTTGAAAAAAAGGTACTTGCAATGAATAAGTCATTGATCTTTCAAAATTCTATCATACTATCTCCAGAATCATTTCTATCACCAAGGCCATATATTCCAGCTACCAATTATTTTTCTTTATTTCCAACTTGCATATTCCATTCACCAATAATAGTCAATACACCTTGATTGAATGTTTGGTCAACTTGAGACTGCAGAAGTTGGTAAAAATCTTCAATTTCTTCATCTTTGGCCTTAGTGGTTGGTGCATAACTTTGAATAGTAGTATTAGGTTGTTTTCCTTGTAGTCATATGGATATTATGCTATCACAATCAGCACTGTACTTCACGATAGATCTGGAAACATTTTTGTGATGATGAATGCCATGCCATTCCTCTTTGATTTGTCATTCCCACCATAGTAGACCATATAATTGCCTGATTCAAAATAGCCAATGCCACTCCATTGTAGCTCACTAATACCTAAGATATAGATCTTTATATGTTCCATTTAATTTCTGACAACTTCAAATTTTCCTAGATTCACATTCCATGCATTCAACATCCCAGTTAGTAATGAATATTTGTAGCTGTTCCTTACCCTTTTGAGTGGTGCACCATCAGCAAATGGAGGTACCGAAAACTTTACTCCATCCACATCATTAAGGTTGTCTCTACTTTGAGGACGCAGCTCTTTCCAAATGGTATTTTTAGTGCCTTCCAACCTGAGTGTCTCATCTTCTGGCACTATATCAGACAATGTTTTAGGACTGTTCAGAAAATTTTCCAATGACACATCACGCAATGTTTCATTGCTATTCATAAGGTTGTCAATGGCTATTTTTTTTCAGAAGTGGATGGCTCTGTACTTCTTCATTGCCTGTCTTAGTCTGGAAGCTCCCTTGAAACTTGTCTACTGTGGTTGACCCTGCTAGTGTCTGAAATATCGGTCGAATAGCTTCCAGCCTCACAGCAACATGCAAGCCACCACAGTATGAGAAACTGACAGATGAGTGGTGTTCACAATTCTTGTTGTTGTTGTTGTTGTTGTTATGTGCCGTCGAGTCGGCCCGACTCATAGCGACCCCTCCTTGGGTTTCCAAGGCAGCATCACTACGGAAGTAGGATTGCCCAACCTTCCTTCCGAGGAGTGGCTGGTGGGTTTGAACTGCCAGCCGTCTGGTTAGCAGGCAAGTGTCT
>NW_006921668.1:9627583-9631648 GCF_000298275.1 Orycteropus afer afer
CACCAGCCACTCCTCGGAAGGAAGGTTGGGCAATCCTACTTCCGTAGTGATACTGCCTCGGAAACCCAAGGAGGGGTCACTATGAGTCGGGGCTGACTCGACGGCACATAACAACAACAATAAGTTAGAATCAACTCTAAGGCAATTTTTTTTTTTATTCAAAGGTCAACATATTATCATGCGTAACTCAGTCTCTCACTTACTCTGATGAATGTCTTAAGTATCTCCACAAAGATTCCAATATAAAGAATTCTGCCTTGAAAATGTTCTCCTCAAATTTGAGTAAAATAAAAATATATCTGGCATATCATAAGTTACATTAATTACATGGCCAATCTGCAATTTGTACACTCTTCACAATGAAAATCAAGCTATAGTAATTTGTTTTCATAAGCATAAAAATTATGCTGGAATAGAAAATACCAATGTTGCATTTATAATTTCAGCATGCACTTTAAAATAGTTCCAATGTATGACCAGACCATTATGTATAACTAGAAATATTCCTGAGAAATATTTTAAAGAGGGTAACACCTTTGCATGTTTTTTCCAAGCTGAAACTGGTAGTATGTCTATCAGTTAGTCACTCTGTGGAAAAAGAAAGTATGTCATTATCTAAGGTAACTTTAGGATGGAAAATTACGAAAACAGCAATGCTTTGTAGCTTTAAATTCCATTACCAAAATTAACATATTTCATCAATTATTTAAATCCAGGATTAATATATTTCTGAAAGGAGTTAAAAGAAAAATATTTCTGACAATAGATTGTCTACAACATATACCTAATTATGACTCAATTTCCACATGAAAAAAGTTTTGACAAATATATTTAAAATAAGAAAATATAATCAATAAACCAAAGAAAGGCAAATCTTTTATAAAACTGCAAAATACCATATAAAAAACAAGTATTAGAATATCCATAGTGTTATTATGAAAGAAAACCTTAAAGAGTATTTGGAAAAAAATGTGGACAGTGAGAAAATAAAACCTACATTTAAAAGAATGAAGGAGGAAGTTTAGACTCAGTCATGTCAAGAGCAATGTCTTTCTTAATCACTGAGAGAAAACATTTCCATTAGAAGGATCGATTTAAGTGGTTTAACATTGGAAGACCATAATCCTTTGAAAGATGGAAATCTATTAAAAGATTTGTGAGTAATAATGGTATAGAAAATAGAAAAGATGAAGGGAATAGGACAAGGAAGAAGAAAATCAGTTAAAAGATGCACCTTACCAATATGATTTTTAAAACTTAGAACATCTGCTTTTCATAAAAATCAGAGCGTATTAGCTCATAATGAAAGAACATATTGATTTGCATCTTCAATTGAAGAAAGAAAGGAGGACTACTAAAAAAAGAAGAAAAACACCACTTTGAGGACAATAAAGTTTGCTCTAATTGAAAAGAGGAGCTTCTTATAGATAGTGGCAATTCTATGTACATCTTTCTGAGAGGATTTAAATCAGACTTAACACACTTGTTTTTGGTAATGAAAAATTTTCTATATCTGAAAAAAAAATGTTTGTTCTATATTTGATCTTCTCCAAACCTACTATTTAAGAATTTTACTTGATGGAAAGAAAGATATCTGATGTGAAGAAATTTAATTTTTTACTTAAATTGACTCTCCAAATGAGTTGTTAGAAACACTTAATTCTTCTTAGACCAAAAAACAAAGGTATTTCTGTCAAGGTGAATCCAACTCACAATGATCCTAGTAAGACAGAATAGAACTGACCCACAGGGTTTCCAAGACTGTAAATCTTTCCAGAAGCAAAGTGTCACATTGTTCTCCCAAGCAAAGGCTGGTAGGTTTGAACCACTGACATTTTGGATAACAGCCAAGAGGTTAACCATTGAGCAACTAGGCTTTTTAATCTTTAGTCAGCTGGGGAAAAAAAAGAAAACAACAACTCTAAATTCTAAAGTTTCATGACCTTCTAGTTTTCTTTTTCATTGAATGAATTCTTCTTTTGGTAATAATTGGTAATAGAGTATTTCTTTTCTGTAAAGACAATTTTAAATTGTATTTTATGAGCAGGATATGATTTATTTTTATTTGTGGGAATAAGATATTACGATAAACTTCTTTAGGTTCTGGGAAAAAAATATCCAGCATAATGTTAACTTTCTGAGAATATGGTTTTTCCCTTCTGCATGTAGTACAATTTTCTTACCGTCAGGTTCTTATTGGTTTTCTACATCTGGTTGTATTTATCTTTGATTTTGCTTCTAGTAAAATTATTACTCTCTAACTTGATGTTACAAGTCATATATTTATAATGTCTGAGTCCCCTTCCATATCTCACCTGGTGAAGAAACACAATAAACTTTTCTAGAACTCACATCATTGTAACCACATTATGTCTCACACACATCAGGTCAGCACAAGCTGGAAAAAAGGATATGACTAGAAAGAGATTGCAGGTGAAAAGGGACAAGGTGGAGCAATCTAATCCATCAATTTCAGATGCATAAAGGTTTTACAGTTCTTCACTGGCATCATTCCAACCAGGCCTACAAATTTCCAGCCGTCTCAAGCACTCCTATGACTTGAATTATCTACCTTACTATACTGTCCAAATGACTGGATACTTGCCAAACCACAACTTTGCTTTAGAAAGGACTCCTTAAGTGAAGTAGAGAGTTAAGACAATTATTGAGATAATTCAGTGCAAAAGAAATGCACTGAGAAAAACCTGCCTTTTTTCTTTTTCTTTTTTTTTTCTTTTACTTTATCAAAGTTGGTATTATCTACCTGGCTACAACTCATGGACAATTATTGTATTTTGCCTTCACTAATACTTTCTTTGTGGAGAGTAGACCTAACTTCATCCTGCTATTGAGTACTGACCACTTCTGAGTTTAATCTTCTCCCACCAAAGTTTGTCAGATGTATATCTGTGTTAAGAAACAACGAAGATGGGTTTTCTGTTATCTACATAATTCATTGTTAAGGAGGTATTTGGCGGAATAGTTTTTTGAAAGCCAAAGGAGTTTTGTTGACCATCCTATAGACCAGTTATTTCATTTATATTGTATAAAGAACATCTATAGTCCTTTGCAAGAGTATTTAATATTCCATCTGAAAAATATTTGTTATTATTAAAATATTTTATTATCAAAATATTTTTGCTTGTTTTATTTTCAGAGTGGTAAAATTGATGTATCTCCTCCAAGCTCTGGTTTCATCAATGAAAGGACATCAATGATTTTTTTTAAAACATGAGAATGGACTGGAGACATCAATAATTTTTTAAACATGGAAATAGAATAGCATAAATATAGGAATTCCACACAAGTCTGTTAGAACACGATTTTGACATAGTTTTCCATATAAATTTTTAATTCTCTAAAAATATTTATTAGACAAATGAATTATTTTTAAATTTTTAATTCATATGAAAAAGCTACGCTATGAATGTTCTAAGTTGATACAGGTCTTCACAATCTGTGAGGTAAAAATTATTATTATTATTCCAATCTTTCACCAAGCATTAGTGGTAGTCATTAGGGATGTCCACAAATATTCCTCTGCTCTGCATTCTAGACCCATAGTAAGTTGGGCACAGACAAGTGATTTGTTTGGCCAAAGAAATATATGCAGAGATAGTGTCTGCATTTCCACGTAAAAGGTTTTAGCGCCAGTGTGTGATTTTCTGTGACCCCTCCCAACAGCCTTAATGATCATAAAAGGTCTTATCGAGTGTTTTCTTTAGTCTGAGTTCTAGAACGAATATGATCAGTACAGACCCCCTGCAGAACAACGTGAATATGAAAAGTAAATGAAAAAAAAAAATTTCTAAATCACTGAGATTTTGGCCTTCTTTGTTGCTGCACCACAACATTCTCCTGATTTATACACCAGCTATTTCTTACAGCTGGAAGCTCTAGTAGCATAGTGGCTAAGGCATTTGACTGCTAACCAGAAAAGACTGCTAACCAGAAATGACTGCTAAACCAGCCACTCCTCAGAAGGAAGATGGGGCAATCTACTTCCGTAGTGATACTGCCTCAGAAACCCAAGGAGGGGTCGCTATGAGTCAGGTCCGACTCGAT
>NW_006921668.1:9638208-9639804 GCF_000298275.1 Orycteropus afer afer
GCTCAGCCTCAAAACTCACATCTACATGTCACCACAGTAGGACAAACCGACAGACACTTTCACAAGGGAAAGTGTTCAGTGCCGATCAGTGAGGTTTTTACTGCAGAAGTTAGTAAAAATCTTCAATTACTTTGTCTTTGGCTTTAGTGGTTGGTGCATAAACTTGAATAACAGTCCTATTAAATGATCTTCCTTGTAGGAACATGGATATTATCCTGTCACTGATAGCATTATACTTCAGGAATGTTCATTAAAATGTTCTCTTTGATGTTGAATGGAATGCCATTACTCTTTAATTTATTGTTCCCAGAATAGTGGACATATGATTATCTGATTCAAAATGGCCAATCCCATCCATTTCAGCTCACCAATGCCTAGGATATTGATCCTTATGTGTTCCATTTCATTTGTTACAACTTCCAATTGTTCTGGATTCATACTCCATACATTCCATGTTCCAGTTATTAATGGATGTTTTCTGCTGTTTCTTCCCAATTTGAGTCATGCCTCATCAGCAAAGAAAGGTCCTGAAAGCTTTACTCAACATCCATGTCTTTAAGGTCGATGGTACTTTGAGGAAGCAGCTCTTCTCCAGCCATATTTTGAGTGCCTTCCAACCTTAGAGGTTCATTTTCTGGCACTATATCAGACAATGTTTCCCTGCTACTTATAAGATTTTCAATTGCCTTCCCCCCCCCCCCAGAAGTGGAGATACCTCATTCTTCTTCGTAGTCTGTCTTGGTCTAGAAGCTCTGCTGAAACTTGTCTACCATGGGTGACCCTGCTGGTATTTGAAATATCCGTGGCATAGCTTCCAGCATCACAGCAGCACTCAAACCACCACAGTCCAGCAAACTGACAGACGAGTGGTGGACTGAGAATTTGATTCAAGAGGATCTTTACACCACTGTTATTTCCATGTACTTTCCACTTCTGCATTATTAATGCATATTATTGTCTTCATAAAACCCATTGTTATTGAGTCAATTCTGACTCATTGATACCTTTAATTTCACTTCCTTCTCACAACAACTCTGTGATCTAGGTAGTAAAGGAGTCAATTGTCCACTCTCTTAGTGAGGAAATAGGTGACTTCACCAACATCATGCAGTAAAATTCAAGAGAAATTGGAGGTCATCAGTTGCAGTGTAGTAAATTACTTAGTATGGATTTTCTACCCATAAGTCATTGTAAACTCAGTGGTGGAATGAAAACTGAGGAGCTCCTGATTGTAAATGTTATCTACCTGGGTTATTTATGTTGGGAGTGGCACAATGCAATGTTATGGGAGGCTTACTCTCAGGTGCTTAGAATTCTGTGGTTATGATTGGTTGGTTTGGCCACTCTGCCAAGCTCAAAAGGAGGCCTCCTAGAGGCAGAACTCTCTCTGACTGCTGGTTGAGGAAGACGTGCTGCCAAAAGAGACACATGCTCCTGAAAGAGACACATGCTGCTGGGAAAGAGACACAAGAGACACGTATTGCTGAGTAAGACACCAAGGGACATGCACTGCTGGGGGGAAGACTGTGAGAGACTTGCCTGAGAGGCAGTGGGCTGGGAGAGAGACTGAGCATTTTTCCTGAACTTGAATTGTAG
>NW_006921668.1:9640712-9641867 GCF_000298275.1 Orycteropus afer afer
CCTCAGAAGGAAGATGGGGCAATCTACTTCCGTAGTGATACTGCCTCAGAAACCCAAGGAGGGGTCGCTATGAGTCAGGTCCGACTCGATGGCACATAACAACATATCTTACAGCTTATGATAAGTCTGAAACAATATAAACCTAATTTTTTGTTTGTTTGTTTAAAAAGAAGAGAAGGAAATGAGCAGGAAAGGGAGAAAAAGGAAAACTACACTGCTGCTACTTCTACTCACCTTTTCCTTCCTTCATTTTTCATCTTCCTGTGATAAATACTTAGCTACCAAATGGAATTTTACAGAATCAGGGTTACAAACCAAACTCACTGCCATCAAGTCAACAGTCACCTTAGAGTCCTTCACAATACTTTGGAAAGAGTATTACTTTCATAAGAGTGTTACTTTCATACTACTTTCTTAATTCGCCTAGACTGAGAAGCTGAGGCAAGAAGATGCGTTTACCACTCTTATTTACATGCACATTTCCTGTTTCTACATTATTGATGTCTTTGTTGTCATTGAGCCAATTCTGACTCATGTTGTTGTTAGGTGTCATCGAGAAGGTTCCAACTCATAACCACCCACGTGCAGCAAAATGAAACATTGCCAGGTCCTGCCCCATCTTCAGAATTGCTGCTGTACTTTAGCCCATCATTGCAGCCACTGCGTCAGTTCATCGCATTGAGAGTTTTCTCCTTTTTCACTGATCCTCTACTTTACCAAGCATGGTATCCTTCTCCAGGCACTGGTCCTTTCTGACAACCTGATCAAATTACAAGAGATGAATTCTAGCCATTCTCACTTCTAAGGAACAATTCAGCTGCACTTACTCCAAGACAGATTTGTTCATTCCTCTAGCAGTCCATACTACATCCAGTATTCTTCACCAACACCACAATTCAAATGTATCAGTTCTTCTATGGTCTTTCTTATTCATTGTCCACCTCCCACATATAAGGTTATTGAAAAAAGAATATGATTTGAGTCAGGGGCACTTTAGTCTTCAAAGTGAAATCTTTGCTTTTAAACAATTCAGACAGGTCTTTTGCAACAGATTTACCCAATGTAATGTCATTTCATTTCTTGCCTGTGGTTTCCATGACATTGATGGTGTATTCAAGTAAAATTAAATCCTTGGCAACTTCAATTTTTTCTCCA
>NW_006921668.1:9641967-9643753 GCF_000298275.1 Orycteropus afer afer
TACTGAAGGCTGTAGTCTCTATATTCATCAGTAAATGCGTCAAGTCTTCTTCACTTTCAGCAAGCAGTGCTGTGTCATCTTAATATCATAGCCTGTTAATCAGTCTTCCTTCAATTCTGATGATGTGTTCATCTTAATATAGTCCAGCTTCTTGGATTATTTGTTCAACATATAGGTTGAATAAATATGGTGAAAGGATACAACCCTGACACACACCTTTCCTGATTTTAAATCCATAGTATCCCCTTGTTCTGTTTGAACAGCTCCCTCTTGGTTTATGTACAGGTTCCTCATGAACATAATTAAATGTCCTGGAATTCCCATTCTTCTCAATGTTATTCATAATTTGTTTTGATTCATACACTAGAATGCTTTTGTGTAGTCAATAAAACACATGTAAATATCTTCCCAGTATTCTTTGCTTTCAGTCAAGATCTATCTGACATCAGCAATGATATCCCTTGTTCCACATCCTCTTCTAAATCTGGCTTGAATGTCTGGTAGTTCCCCATCTATGCACTGCTGCAACTGTTTTTTAATTATTCAGCAAAATTTTATTTGTGTGTGATATTAACTATATTGTTCACTAATTTCTACATAATGTTGAATTACTCTTCTTTGGAATGGGCACAAATATGAATCTCTTCCAGTCAGTTGGCCATGTAGCTGTCTTCCAAATTTCTTGGCAAAGATGAGTGAGTGTCTCAAATGTGACATCTGCTTGTTGAAACATCTTAATAGGTATTCTGTCAATTCCTAAAGGCTCATTTTTGCTAATCCCTTCAGCTTGGGCTTCTTCCTTCAATACTATTGATTATTGATCATATGTTACCTCTTGAAGTGGTTGAATGCCAACCAGTTCTTTTTGGTACAGTGACTCTGTGTACTCCTTACCTCTTCTTTTGTTGTTTCCTTTATTTTTTCAATGTTTTACCCATAGAACACTTTATTCAGCAACTCAGGGAACAAATATTTTTTTACTTATTTCAGCTTGGGAAATGCTGAGATTCTTCTTACCCTTTGATTTTCCAATTGCAGGTCTTTATACATTTCATTGTAATACTTTACTTTGTCTTCTGAAACTACCCTTTGAAATCTTCTGTTCAGTTCTTTCACTTCATCATTTCTTCTACTCACTTTAGCTACTCTCCTTTCAAGAGCAAGTTTCAGAGTCTCTTCTTACATCCATTTTGGTCATTTCTTCATTTTTCTTCATGGATGGTATCCTCCCACAACTTCTCTGGTCTTCAGTCACTGGTATTCAATGCATTGAATCTATTCTTCAGATACTCTCTAAATTCAGGTGGTATATACTCAAGATCATATTTTGGCTCTCATGAACTTGTTTTAGTTTTCTTCAGCTTCAACTTAAACTTACATTGTCCTACAGTAACCCCTGGCCTTTCTGACTGATAATAATGAGCTTCTCCATCTCCTCTTTCCACAAGTGTAGTCGATTTGATTCCTGTGTATTCCATCTGGCAAGGTCCATGTGTATAGATACCATTTATGTTCCTTAAAAAAGGTATTTGCAATGAATAAGTCATTGACTGTGCAAAATCCTGCCATGCAATTTCCAACATCATTTCTATCACCAACGCCCAACTACCACTGCTTCTTCAATTTCCAACTTTTGACTTCCAGACACCAGTAATTATCAATGCATCTTGATTACATGTTTGATCAATTTTTTACTGCTGTTGTTGTTGTTACTGTTAAGTGCCGTCGAGTCATTTCCGTCCCATAGCGAGCCCATGCAGAGCAGAATGAAACACTGCCCGATCCC
>NW_006921668.1:9648539-9670667 GCF_000298275.1 Orycteropus afer afer
TTCTGAGGAGTGGCTGGTGGGTTTGAACTGCCAGCCTTCTGGTTAGCAGTCAAGTGCCTTAGGCACTATGCTACCAGAGCTCCTGTGGAAATGGTGTAGCCACTTAGATTATATGTCAACTTTATATCCCTTCTCCTAACAGATTTCGTCTCACCTGCTTTGGTCATGTTGTCAGAAGGAACCATTCCCTGGAGAAGTATATCATGCTTGGTAAAGTGGAGGGTCAACGAAGGAGGGGAAGGCCAACGAAGGAGGGGAAGGCCCTCAATGAGATAAATAGACTCAGTGGATGCAATGATGGGCTCAGGTATAACAAGGATCATGAAGCTGGCACAGGACCAGGCAGTGTTTTGTTCTGCTGTGCATAGGGTTGCTATGAGTCAAAGACAACTTGACAGCACCTAACAACAACAACAACAACATCCCTTCTCCTTACTAAACACTCTTACACTGACACTGTAATGTCTTTCTGGTTCAGAATCCTGCTAAACAGAAGTTTCAGATCAAATTTAGATTGAGGAAGCATCCTAGATCTGAACCTGATAGTGTGATATTTTTTTCTGTTTCATTCCTGTTTCACTGATTTCTCTTTCTTCACTGTTACTAACACACAGTCTTTGTTCTTCTCTTACTTCACAGCTGCATATTCTCAGTTTATTTTGCTAGTTCATTTTCATCTCTTTAACTGCTAAATAGGACCCCTGGTGGCACAGTGGCTCAACTATTATGCTTGACTGCTAACTGAAAGTTTGATGGTTCAAATCCAACAGCTGGTGCACAGGAGAAAGTTGAGGCTGGCTGCTTCCATAAAGATTTCTAGCCTTGAGAACTCTTTGGGGAGTCTTACTAGAGTCACCAGAAGTTGGAATTGACTCAATGGCAATTAATTTGTCTTTTTGTGATTTATTTTTGGTAACCTCTGAGTGTTGGAAAGCCCCAATCTTGAATTCTAGAATCTATTTCTCTTTTTTTCTACCTGCACTCATTCATTTTCATGGTATTAAATCCTATAAACAACTCACCCGGTTACAACTGTCACATTATCCAACTTTTTGCATTTACAATTTTGAAAATATTCTCAGGTGATGCTTCTAATGGTCTGAGCTCCACTTGGGGACACGGCCGGGCCCAGGGTGCCTTCTGCAGGCTATGCTGAACAACATACCAGAGGATCCAGTGCCAGCTGGGCCACATGAGGGATGGTGGCCAAGAGGCTGTGGGACATTTTTTTCCATCCATCCATGACATCTTGGTCCAGTCACAGAGAGCATGAGGCAACAGCAGAATGATACGAGGTCTCAAGGGGGCAGGGGGAGGCAAAGTAAGGGCCTGAAAGTGCCAGGGGTGTCAGTGGGGGAAAACAAGAAGGGAGGAAGGGGGAAGGGGCTACTTATGGCTGCAAGTCCAGGACAAAGAGAGGGTGAACAGGGTCCCTGCCCATGGCGGGCACTAGGAGGCAGTGAGTAACACCCATCTACCACCACTATCGTGAACAACTCCCATGGGTTCTGTGGTAGTAAGGAAGGCCTGCACACCACCCCCATCTGTGATCCTGCTGAGGACACCCAACAAGCTGTGAGTGATGGGAGGGAGGACATTGGCACCAAAGACAGGGTTCAGCCTGGTGTTTGTAAACTAAGCATGTTGATAAATTAGGAGTGCATGTATAAACTCAAAAATTTAGCTGCAATCTCAACCACTTCCTTGAACTTCAGACTCATATATTCAATCCCTACTCCTCCTTGCCATTTGAGTGTTTAACAGGCATCACAAGATTAAAAAGTCAAAAATAAAATTTTTAATTTCCCACCAAAACTGTCTTTTCCTACCCTCTTCCCCATCCCCCAGTTACTCAGACAAAAATTTTGGAATGGTCCTGGATATCTCTTCTCCCCCATATCTTATGTCCAAGCCACCAAGGGACCTCTATCATTTCTTACAGGCTCACTAGTTCTGCACCATCATCACTTACAGCTACATCATCTCTCACTTGAATTTGTGTAATACCTTCTTAACACCTTCTTTTTCAAGGTTTAGTATGTGTACCACTGCATGAGAATCACTTGAAAGCTATGCAAAATGTCAGTCCGTATCCCAGATCTACTGAATCAGAATCTACATTTTTACCAAGATTCCCTATGATTTGTATGCACAGTATAGTGTGGAAGAACTTTCTTCTAAGGGGTCTACCTCTACCTGCTCCAGTACCTCTACAGTCTATTTTTAACACAGTAGCAGTTAAAGTGATTTTTTCATAAGGGAAGTGATATCATGCCTCTCTTCTGCTTAAAACCCTTCCAATCTTCGCATCTCACTAAAAGTAATAGCCAAAGTCCTGGCAGAAGACTACATAAAAACTTACATCATCTGAAGCCTACTACCTTTGGGCCCTCTTTTCTTATGCCTCTTACTCCTTAAGATTATGTTGATTGGCTATAGAAGGTTTTTAGATTTTCTGGGCAACTTTAGATGTTCCAAACATCTCTCAATATGTCCTATTTCTAAAAATGGGCAATTTCATTCTTAATATTGGTATTTACTGATTTCAGTTTTTCATTCAGAGAGTGAACTCTATTTATTCTTGTCTCTAATTTCCGGGAAACACCTACAGAATTTCCCAAACACTGACTATATTGTCCTAAATGTTTTAAAAGGTATTATTTTTTAAGTCCTTATTTTTCACAGAAATATACTAAAATGCTTACAGATGTGACTATAAAATGGCTGATTTAAGCTTCAAAATAATGTGGGAGGAAGGGAAGCAGATTTGAGTATAGATGGAGCTAGATTGGCCATAAGAGAAGCTGGCTGATGGGAACACAAAGGATGATTCAGTTTCCCTATCTATTTTTGAATAAATTTGTCATAATAAAATCTTTATATGTATACAAATTTATTAAAATATTTTCCCTCTTTTTTATAATTTATCTTATTTTATTTTTTGTTGTTGAGAATATACAGAGCAGAACATAAACATCAATTCTACAATTTCTACATGTATCATTCAATGACATTGATCACATTCTTCAAGTTGTGCAACCATTCTCATTCCCTTTTACTGACTGGTTCCTCCCCCAATAACATAAACTCACTGCCCTCAAAGTTTCCTATCTAATCTTTTGAGTTGCTGATGTCAATTTGATGTCATATAGTTAGATCTTAAAAGAGAACAATACTCAAGGGAGACATCTTTACTAGTTAAGCTGAATTATTCCTTGGTTTTAAGAAGACTTCAGGGGTTATTTTTGGCTTAAAGTTTAAAGATTAACTCAGGGAAATAGTTTCAGGGATTCATCTAGCCCCCATGGCTCCAAAAAGTCTGAAGTCCATGTGATTTTGAAATTCTATTCTGCATTCTCCCCCTTTTGATTAGTATTCTTCCATATAGACTCTTATCAAAATATTTAGTAATGGCAGCCAGGCACCACCCAGTCATTTTAATCTCATGGTAAAGAAGGTAGTTGTTCATGAGGCAATTAGACATATATTCTTTTCCTTCCTCCTATTCCTGATTCTCCTTCCTCTGTTGCTACAGGTAAATAGAGACCAGTTGTTGTGCCTTGAATTATTGTCTTCTTTTTTTCATTTTTGGATACTAGAATAAAATTATATATTGGCCAAGTTTAACTTTAGCAGTGATAACAATGAAAAAATATGCCAAAGTAATACTTTAACAATTGCCCTCTGTGCTTATGATCTTTTGTCTCCCTACACTTGTCTTGCTATGGGTCAGAATTGACTCAACTGCCGTGAGTTCAGTTTAGTTCAGTTACCCTTATCTAGATTAGATCTCTTTGATAGTCTGTTCTTATGAGCAGGTGATTTTCATGAAAAGAATATTTATTGAGAGAAATAAGTAACTACTTTGGGAGCATTAAGCTTTAAGGGAAGTTACTATTTACAATATATGTAAGAATACAACTATTGGTCTCATACCATCTGGAGCAAAGAAGAATGAAGAAAATCAAAGACTCAAAGAAACAATTAATCCAAAGGACTAGTGGAACGTGTGAACCACAACCTCCAATAGCCTGAGGCCAGAAGAACTAGATGGTACCCAACTCCCACTACACACTGCTCTGTTTGGGATCACAATAGAAGGTCTTGGGCAGAGTGGGAAAAAAATGTAGAACACAATTCAAATTCATGATAAAGACCAAACTTACTGGTCCGATAAAGATGGGTGGAACCCTGGAGACTACGGCCCTTAGACTTCCTTCAAACAATCAAACAATATGCAGGCCAAGGCTATGACGTGAACAATAATACCCATAAGGAACATATTCTTCAGAACAATCAACCATATGAGACAAGAGAGCAGCATTTGCCCAAAAACAAAGTTCAGAAGGTAGGAAGGGGCAATGGAAATGGAGAACTCAGGAAAGAAGTGGGAAGAGTGCTGTTTCAATGAGTTGATTGCCCCTGATGTCGTGAAACAAAATGTGTATAAATTATTGGATAGAAAACTAATTTGCTGTGTAAATTTTCACTCAAATCACAGTTGTTGTTGTTGTTGTTTGCCATCGAGTCGGCCCCGACTCATAGCAACCCCTCCTTGGGTTTCCGAGGCAGTGGCAGGTGGGTTTGAACCGCCAGCCTTCTGGTTAGCAGTCAAGTGCCTTAGCCACTATGCTACCAGAGCTCCTTAAATCACAGTAAAATGTTCAAATAAATAAAAAAGAGATTTTTAGAAAGTATGCGTATACAGTATGATCTCAATTATGATTTACATATATACAAAAGTATATGTGGGAAAAAAGACCGAAAAAATTCAATATATGAAAGAGTAATGAGATCTTATTATTTAATAGACAACATTGAATTCATTTATTTGACTTTTCCTGGCATAGTGTCTGGCACATAATAATCAATAAATATTAGCTGAATAAAGGAATAAATACAAAAGTTGGTTTTATAAAAGTAAATTTTATTTTATTTATTTATTTTTATTTTAAGAGCTTGTTTTACACTCAACATGATGCACACACTTAGTTTCATTCCCCATACGCCATGTCCAACCCTAACCCAGTCTCCTCCCCTCCCCACCCTGTAACCCTCCCCCTGTGCCCCTCATATTTATGCACTCCTGTTTGTCCTGCATTTCCTCAATTTGAATGTTGGTACTCTGGTGTCCCATGGTCTACTGCTCTAAGGGCTGTGTTACCATAGAGTATGTGGGTGTGTCATCCTGGGTTGAGTGGTCTGTGTGTACATCTTGTTAACTATTGGGCAGAGAACCAACCCCTAGAGGTGCATTTTATTCCAGGCACAGAATGTATTCCAGGGTAAAAAGTAAATTTTAATCTAGTCTTTCCTGCTATCAAAATCATGTTATGTCAAAATTGTACTTTCTCAAATGAGTGCGTAACAAAAAGAATTTATATTTCTTATGTGGTGGGGTTGCAACAAAATATTTATTTTATATATTATTATTAATATTTATTAAGATATAGATTTGTAGGTGGTTTATTGCAAAGTAATTACATGTACACTATCCTAGGGCTATCCACCAATGCCTAGAGACAGATGCAGTTGTGAGCCATCAGCAACTAAACTACACTACTCACTATAATAATCATTTTCATGCCTATGCTAAGAGAAAAGAGACCCCAGATTCAAACATGTTCTATAGAGACCCTTTTATTAAGCTTTAGACAAGATAAAGACAATCATCCAGGATGAGGGAAACCATTGGCATGTACACAGTACAGAAGCCAAATGGAATCTGCTGAATCACAGCCATGAGGCCAATTATATATGATTGAAAACAAAGAGAATCATCATAAAATCATGGCTGGTGGCAGATTGATTCATCCCTGTCACAGGTGGGATGACAGAAGCAGGAAAAGACCATAATACATACTTAAAAGAGTTACAGAACAGGTTCTGGGTATTGACCTGGTTATGTGGTGGTCCAGATGACTCATGACCATACAGCCTGAGTCACAGCCACAAGACTGGCTACAAGAAAATACCGGGACCCAACCTTAATTTAAATTAGACAAGGACACACCCAGGCAAATTTCCTAGTTCTTTGAATGAGCATAGTCAACTTTTAACCATACTCTTCCTGAGGGTAAACTGTACCTCCCTAGCTTTGTCCTAAACTTTGTCTATGCATAGCCACAATGTTGTTTTAAAGGTTAGAAAGAACTCAAATTGCTTCTGAATTTATGTCAAGATTCAAAATGGAATTGGGGCTCCCATTGTAGACTGCAACCTTCCACAAACCAAGTGTTTTATAATGTAAGCTCAAATATATACCCCAATGTAGAAATTTCACCCCAAAATTATTGTTATTATAAAATGATGTTCTTTCCATTCATTTCACAGTGTTACCTCTGCCCAACCGTATACTTAATCATTTTTGTGTAAAAGAATATTAAACTCTTTCTTAAAGTTTTTCTTTCTCTTAACCCATCTTTTCTTCCTCTTTAGTCCTCTTATTCCTTAACACTACTTCTTCCTTTACATGCCAAACCTTTTGTGGTTCACAGGTCCTTACAACACCAAGTTGCCTTGGTCTGCAGTCTTTTCCTTCCTTCATGCTCTATTTGTGTCATGCCTATCCAGAATTCTCAGTTATTCCTATAATCCACTTTCTCCACATTCAATTCTAGGCTGAGAATAATGGTTAGAGAAAGCAGCAAACTTTATTGACTGAATCAGTGTCAAATTGATGCTTTTGAACTCCAACCTAGCCCTCCCTGATGGTTTGAAATCCATTTTATCATTTCAAAGATATGAGTTATTCAGAGGAGATGAATTCATTAACCACTTCTTCCTTAAACTGAAATGATTTGTGTTCATGTCTAGTTTTGCCCTTTTCTAGGTTTTCTAGAAAAATATTTATGTCTTATATATATTTGTCTTCCATTACCAGCTAGCACATTTCCTTAAACATAGAAGGCCCTTGATAAATATGTGTTAATGAATGAAAGAATGACTACTATTGGATACCAACTGCCATCGAGTTGGATCCAACTCATAGTGACCCCTCCTTGGGTTTCCAAGGCAGTATCACTACGGAAGTAGATTGCCCAAATTTCCTTCTGAGGAGTGGCTGGTGGGTTTGAACTGCCAGCTTTCTGATTAGCAGTCAAATGCCTCAGGCACTACGACACGAGAGCTCCCAACTATTGGATAAGAAGTACAAATGTACAGACAACAAAGATGAACCCTTTTGCACATACTGTACTGTGTTGTCTGTGAAGGCAAACATGGGTATACGGGTGGATAGATGGGTGCACAGGTTGAACTATTAGGTATGTCTATGAAGTGGAGAGTGTACCCAAGAACATTTATAGGGTTGGCAGACAATGGTCCTATAAGTTATGTGAATGATCAGAATTCCCAGGCGTATAGTAGAGCTGACAAGGGACAAGGTTGTAGTCACTTCTTGATCACAGCCAGCTACCCAGAGGAACCAAGTAGTTGAACCTGTGATCTCAGGACCATAGTCATAGGGGACATCAAGCTCAATTGGCATAACATACTACACAAAACATTGTTCCACCTCCTGCTTTGGCGAGTAGAGACTGGGATCTTAAAAGCTTGCAAGCAGCCATCTAGATGCAATGATGGGTTTCTCCTCATCCAGAGCAAAGAAGAATGAAGAAAACCAAAGATTCATGGAAAAAATTAGTCTTAGTGACTGGTATACCATGCAATCTGCAGCCTATATGACTATGAGACCAGAACTAGATGATGCACAGCTACCACTGTCAAACACTCAGAGGGAGATCTATGTAGGAGATCCTGGATAGAGAGGGAGAACAATGTGGAACAAAACTCAAAATCATTTGGGAAAAAAAAGGGGGGAACCAGGTTTGCTGGTCTGATAGAGCCTGGTGGAACCACTGAGACTATGACCCCTAGCTGCCCTTCAGGTCTGGAATTGAACCCACAGCTGTGGCTTCCAGCCAAACAAAATATAGGCATAGGAGTTGAACATTTACCTGAGGTAGATACACTCCTTGGAGAGAACAATTTTGGGAGAAAGAAGGGCTGTTTATGCACAGGGAGACAGCTCAGGGGGCAGGGGTGCATGGAGGGATGGACACTGGGAAGAGGTGAGTGTCAGGAAGAAGTGGGAGGGGAGCTGCCGTGGTCAATGTCATGAGACAAAGTGTACGTGAACTGCTGCATGGAAAGTGAATTTGCTCTGTAAATTTTCCCAAAAATCACACAACAACAACAACAAAAAGTACCAAAGGTAAAAATTGTCTTATGCCGAAAAATTATAATTTACAGAAAAGAGCACACAGAACACAAGGTGTTCTATGGCTTATGAATCCCATGTAGATAATCTTTTGCAAAACATTAGATATCTCATGATGGTGTTGTTCCAGATAAAACCAAGTTGAACACTAACAGCAAAGTAAATAAAGAGCAAAATATCAAGTGTATACATATGATGGACGATCCTGCTGGGTGCTGGAGTGTGTGGTGTGTGTAAGTGTCTTGGAAAGATGGACAAATTGTGATTATCTCATTGATTAGTAACAACATCAATAGTTTAGCAGATTGGAAGTAGGAAAGGGAAACACTTAAGAGGAATAAACAAAATCCTTGAACACTGAAAACAGGTACAAATTACACTAGTTCAATGAGAGATAACAGAGTGAATAAGATTGGGAACTAGAAGGCTGTAGGAAAAGTAGAAAACAAGATGAATATGACAACAGGAACTCTAAATGAAAGCTTTTTAGGAGGAGAAGAAAAATTTTGACAGTTCAGGCAACACTACCTTGTAACTTTCCAGCATTGATCAGCAGCATGGTATATGTAGCACAAAAATCAATTAAAGAAAGTTCCTTTAAGGGAAAGGAGCATAGTGAAAAAGCCAAGGAGATGAGAGGTGTTAGGGTGCTAATGAAGAGATTATTGATGTCGTTGCCAACGTTATGGAATGTTTACACAATTTGATGGATCAGAGCCACTCTACTTCCCTGAACTACCCACCATCTTATGATTTTACATGAGAGAGGCAAATGCTTGCTGGATTTGCTTTATGTTAAAGAAGCCAATAATGTATTCAGGCAAGAGTGCTGCTTGAGGGTGATGGTGTAAAGCTAACTGATGAGATGAAATAGGTAATAGTACTCAGCTTTCTGTTTTTTTCTTTCTATAAAACAAAAATGGAGGGTGAAAGCCATTCATATTAAGAGTTTTATAAGTGAAAACATGTTTCCTGTGAACCACGTGCAAAGTAGTTGCTAAGAAATCTTTTCAATAGAAGTAGATTTGCCAACTCACCCATAAGTCATAAGGGACTTACAAATTGCTCTCAGTTGGGTTGCTGAATTGATCTATGGTCTCCATATCCAAGGAGGAAATAGGAGACCTGTCATGTGCACAACAGAATAATCATATCCAATCACTGCATTCAGTATTTGATGCCTTACTTTAATGGGATGTTGACATTTTGTGCAATCAGAGGAAACTTATCTAGAGGGTACAGACACTGGAAGCCCTGCAGTAGAAGTCCTGCTAAGAAAATGAGAGATTTGTGGCTTACATGAAGTACCTCTTGAAACATATCAATCACTTATCACAGGGAAGAAAAAGATTTCATTTTGTGTTGAAGGAAAAGACTTGGCAAATTTCATTTGACTTTTGAACATCCTGTTGAATAGTCATTTTTAATCATATGGAAACATGGGAAGGGAGGAAATTAAACAGTAAAAAGTTAGTCTTCTTTCTTTATCTAACCCCAGTCCCACTCTGTAAAACTCCCATCAATATTTTCTTGTGTTTCATTTCAGAAAATAGCTATGTATTTTTATTATTGTTGTTAGACGCTCTTAAGTTGGTTCTGACTCATAGTGAACCTGGGCACAACAGAACAAAATACTGTGTGATCCTGTACCATTGTCACAATTGTTTCTACGTTTAAGCCCATTGTTGCAGACACTGTGTTAAAAATTTTCCTCATGTTCACTGATCCTCTGTTTAATCAAACATTATGTCCTTCTCCTTCTACAGGGACTGTTGAAGTCTCTCTTGATAATATGTCCAAAATACATGAGAAGAAGTCTCCCCATACTCACTTCTAAGGAACATTCTCCCAAGACAGATTTGTTCATTCTTCTGACAGTTTATTCAATACACTTTGCCAACACCATAAAACAAATGCATTAATTCTTCTTGGTCTTTCTTATTCACTGTCCAGTTTCACATGTGTTGAAGTGATTGAAAATATCGTGGTTTGGGTCAGACACACCTCAATCCACCAAGTGAAATCTTTGCTTTTCAACACTTTAAAGAAGTCTTTTGCAGAAGACTTGCCCGATTCAATATTTCTTTTTCTTTCTTGACTTCTGCTTCCATGTGGGTTGATTGTGGATCCAAGTAAAATGAAATCCTTGGCAGCTTCAATATTTGCTCCATTTATTGAGAAATTGCTTATTGGTCAAGTTGTGAGAATTTTTGTTTTCTTTATGTTGAGTTATCATCTATACTGAAGTCTGTAATCTTTGATCTTCATCAGTGAGGATGTCAAGTCCTCTTTGCTTTCAGCAAGTAAGGTTGTATTATCTGCATATTGCAGGTTGTTGATGAGTCTTCCTTCAATCCTGATGCTACATTGTTCACATTGTCCAACTTCTCAGATTGTTTTTTTCTGCATACAGATTGAATAAGGATGGTGAAAGGATACAACCATGAGACACACTTTTCATGATTTTAAACCATGCAGAATGCCCTTGTTCTGTTCAAAAGACCATCTCTTGGTCTATGTACACGTTCCACATAAGCACAATTAAGTGTTCTGGAATTCCTATCCTTTCTGGTGTTATCCATAATTGATTATGATTCACACAGTGGAATGCCTTTGCTTAGTCAATAAAACACAGGTAACCATCTTTCTGGTAGTCTCTTATTTCAGCCAAGATTCATTTGACATCAGCAATAATGTCCCTTGTTCTACATCCTCTTCTGAGTCCTACTTGAATTTCTACTAGTACCCTATCCATGTACTGCTGCCACCATTTTTAAATTATCTTCAGCAAAACTTTGCTTGCATGTGATTTTTAATGATATTGTTCAATAATTTGCACACTTTGTTGGATCACCTAACCTTGGAATGGGCACAAATATGAATTGCTTACAGTTGGTTGGTCAGGTAGCTGTCTTGTAAATTTTTTGGCACAGATAAGTAAGTGCTTCCAGTATTGTGTCTGTTGAAACATCTCAATTGCTATTCCACCAACACCTGGAGCCTTGTTTTTCACCAAAGTCTTCAGTGCACCTTGAACTTTTTCCTTCAGTATCATTAGTTCTTGATTATATGCTACCTCCTGAAATGGTTGAAAGTTGACCAATTCTTTTTGGTACAGTGACTCTGTGTATTCCTTCCATCTTCTTTGGATACATCTTTGTCATTCAATATTTTGTCCACTGAATCCTTCAATATTACAACTCAAGGCTTTAATTTATTCTTCAGTTCTTTCAGTTTGAGAAATTTCAAATGTGTTCTTCCCTTTTTGTTTTTTAATTCCAAGTCATGATAATTCTTTGTCTTCTTGAACTGCCCTTTGAAATTTTATGTTCAGCTCTTTTATTCCATGATTTCTTTCATTTCCATTAGCTATTCTGCATTCTAGGGCAAGTTGTAGATTATCTTTCAACATCCTTTTTGGTCTTTTCTTTCTTTCCTGTCTTTTAAATAATCTTTTGCTTTCTTCATGTATGATGTCCGTTCATAACTCCTCTGATCTTCAGTTATTAGTGTTCAATGTATCATATCTATTCCTGTAATGGTGCCTAAATTCAGGTGGGATATACTCAAAATTGTACTTTCACTTCCATGAACTTGTTATGATTTCCTTCAGCTTTGCCTTGAACTTGCATATGAGCAATTTATGTTCTGTTCTACACCTGGCCCCTGGCCTTCTTCTGACTGATGTTATTTAGTTTTCCATTGGCTCTTTCCACAGATGTAGTGTAGTGTATTTGATTCCCATGTGTTTCATCTGGCCAGGTCTATGTGTATAGTCATTGTTGTTGAAAAAAGGTAATTCCAAGGAATTGGTTTTTGGCCTTGCAAAGTTCTATCATGCAATCTCCAACATTGTTTCTATCATCAAGTCAGTGTTTTCCAAGTACTGTTCCTTTTTTGTTTCCTATTTTCACTTTTATATCACCAGTAATTTTTAACCCATCTTGATTACATATTTGATCTATTTCAGATTGCAGAAGTTGGTAAATATCTTCAATTTTTTTTTTTATCATTGGCACTAGTGGTTGGTGTGTAAATTTGAATAATAGTTGTAGTAACTGGTCTCCTTGTAGATGTAAGGATATTATCCTGTCATTGACAGTTTTATGCTTCAGGATAGACTATGAAATGTTTCTTTATTTACATTCATCATCATAAAGAACATTTCATAGTCTATCCTTTCCTATTCAGTATCCTTTCCTATTCAATTCCTTTTCCATTTGTTATTCCCACTCTGATTGATAAGGCTGTGTGTCAACTTGGCTGGTTAATGATTCTCTGGTTTGGCAATTATGATGTAGTCATCCCTCATGATGAAATCTGATATAATGTAATCACCTCATTGATGAGATCTACTATGTAACTAAGTACATAAGTTGAAAGGAAGTTTTCTCAGATGTATGGCCTGGATTGAATATATATGGACATCCTGGCAAAGCTCTCTAGCTTTTTGTCACTCAGGATTTTACATTCTGCTCTTATAATCTGAGCTCTCTGGTTTTGGGACTTGAACCAGGCCATATAGCCTGCTGACCTTGAGATTCTGCAGCAAGTGAGCAGGACTTACCATCTTATCTGTGAATCTTAGGATTGTCAGCTCCTTTAGCTACGTAAGTCAAGAGGAACCTGAAACCTGACATCTGACCCATGGACTTGGGACTTACCAGCCTCTGCAACTTTGTGAGCCATTACCTTGAGATAACCATCTCTCTCTCTCTCTATGCTATTATGTGTGATCAAGTCAACTCCAACTCCTAGCAACTCTGTGTAAAACAGAATGAAGCATTGCCCAGTCCTGTACCAGCTTCACAATCCCTATTATTCTTGAGCCCATCATTGCACCCTGTGTCAATTCATCTCACTGAGTGTCTTCCCCTTTTTCTCTGACCCTCTACTGAAACAAGTATTATATCCTTCACCAGGGAATGATCTCTTCTGACAACGTGACCAAAATAGATCAGAAGTCTGCCCATTCTCATTTCCAAGGAGCATTCCAGGTGCACTTCTCCCAGGATTAATTACTTCATTCTTCTGATAGTCCATGGTATTTTCAGTATTCTTTGCCAACAATTCAAAGGCATCAGCCCTTCTTTCGTCTTCCTTATTCATTTTCCACTTTCACATGCATATGAAGTAATTGCAAATACCAAAGCTTGGGTTAGGTGCTCCTTGGTCTTCAAAGTGGCAACTTGCTTCTTAACACTTTAACAAAAAAAAAAAAAAAAAACCCTCAAAACTCACTGCCATCCAGTCAGATCTGACTCATAGCAACTCCTCCTTGGGTTTCCAAGATGGTATCACTATGGAAATAGATCAGCCAGTCTTCGTTCAGAGCAGTGGCTGGTGGGTTTGAACAGCTGGCCCTCTGGTTAGCAGTCAAATGCCTTAGCTCCTTCTTTACACTTTAACGATGTCTTTTGCAGCAGAATTGTTCAGTGTAATGCTGCTTGTGATTTGTGTGTGTGTGTGTGTGTGTGTGCTTTAGGTGCAAGTTTACAGAGCAGAGTTTGTTTTACATTCAATATTTTGTGTACATTTAGTTTCACTCCCATTTACTATGCCCAATACTAACCCAGTCTCCTCCCCTCCCTGCCCAGTAAATCCCCCCCTTGCCCCTCATAGTTACGCATTCCTGTGTGTCCTGCATTTCCTCTGTGCAAATGTTGCCCTTCTGGTGCCCTGGGGTCAATTGCTCCAAGGGATTCATCTCCATAGAGTATGTAGGTGTGTCACCCCGAGTTGAGTGGTCTCCGTATACATCTTGTTTACTACTGGGCTGAGAGCCAGCCCCTGGGAGTGAGTTTTATTCCAGGTCCAAAATGTATCCCAGGACCATAGTATTGGGGGTCTCACCAGACTCCATCTGACCAGTAATTCTGGTAATTGTTGTGTTTTGGGATTTTGTTCCATGTTTTCCCTCCCACTATATCCAGGATCTCCAGTGTTGATCCTTTCTTGAGTGGTTACCATTGGTATCCAGGTGTCCTCTAGTTCTTCTGGTCTTGAGATCCATCATCTCCTAAGGCTGATTGCTTGATTTTTTGCACTCTTCCTTGCTTCTGATGATAGGAGACTATTAGCTGCATCTTAGATGGCCACTTGAAAGCTTTTTAAGACCCCAGTTGCTACTCACCAATGTAGGATGAGGAACAAGATTTTTATGTATTTTGTTGTGTCAATTGAGTCTGGTGATCTCCAGTACCATGGTCCTGAGTGCATGTGAGTTTTTGACTGTGTTTCCATGGGTATTAGTTGGAAAGTGAAATCCCTGATACCTTCAATCTTTTCTCCATTTATTGTGGTGGTGTTTATTGAGCCAGTTGTGAGGATTTTCATTTTGTTTATCCTGAGATAGAATTCATATTGAAGACTGTAGTCTTTGATCTTCATTAGTAAGCACATCAAGTCATCTTCACTTTCAGCAAGCAAGGTTGGATCATTTCCATAGAACAGGTTGTTAATGAGTCTTCCTCCAATCCTGATGCCACATTCTTCTTCATATAGTCTGGCTTTTCAGATTATTTGCACAATATACAGATTGAATAAATATGCTGAAAGGATACAACCTTGACACACACCCTTCTTGATTTTAACCATCAGTATCCCCTTGTTCTGTTCGAATAACAGCCTCTTGGTCTATGCACAGGTTCCTCATGAGCACAATTAATTGTTCTGGAATTCCTATTCTTTGCAATGTTACCCATAATTTATTATGATCCCACAGTTGAATAGTTTTGCATAGTCAACAAAACACAGGTAAACATCTTTCTGGTAGTTTTTGCATTCAGCCAAGACTCATCTGACATCAGCAATGATATATCTCCTTCCATATCCTCTTTTGAATCCAGCTTGAATTTCTGGAAGTTCCCTATCAATATACTGCTGCAACTGTTTTTGTATTAACTTCAGCAAAATTTTACTTGTGTGATATTAATGGTATTTTTTGATAATTTCCTGCTTCTTTGGATCACTTTCTTTTGAATGGGTACAAATATAGATCTCTTCCAGTCAGTTGGCCAGGTAGCTGTCTTCCAAATTTCTTGGCATAAACAAGTGAGCATCTGTTTATTGAAACATCTCAAGAGGTATTCCATCAATTCTGGGAGCCTTGTTTTTTGCCAATTCCTTCAGTGCAGTTTGGACTTCTTCCTTCAGTACATATTGGTTCTTGATCATATGCCACCTCCTGAAATAGTTGAAATCAACCAGTTCTTTTTGCTACTGTGACTCTGTGTATTTCATCCATCTTCTTTTGATGTTTCCTGCATCATTCATTATTTTCCCTATAAAAATCCTTCAAAATTGCAAGTCAAGGCTTGAATTTTTCCTTCAGTTCTTTCAGCTTGAGAAATGCCATGTGTGTTCTTCCCTTTTGGCTTTCTAACTCCAGATTTTTGCATATTTCATTATAATAATTGACTTTGTGTTCTTGAGCTGCCTTTTGAAATCTTCTGTTAAGCTCTTTTATTTTGTCATTTCTTCCACTCGCTTTTGCTACTCTACATTCAACAGCAAGTTGTAGAGTCTCTTCTGACATTCATTTTGGTCTTTCCTTTCTTTTCTGTTGTTTTAATGATCTTTTGCTTTCTTCATGTCTAATGTTCTTGATGTCAGAACTCATCTGGTCTTTGGACATGAGTGTTCAATGTGTCAAATCTACTTTTCAGATGGTCTGTAAATTCAGGTGGGATATAATCAAGGTAGTATTTTGGCTCTTGTGGACTTGTTTTAATTTTCTTCAGCTTCAACTTGAATTTGCATATGAGTAATCAATGGTCTGTTCCACACTAACCTCCTGGCCTTGTTTTGGCTGAAGATACTGAGCTTCTTTATCACCTCTTTCCACAGATGTAGTTGATCTGATTCCTGTGTATTACATCTAGTTAGGGCCAAGTGTATAGCTGCCATTTATATCATTGATAAAAAGTATTTACTGTGGATAAGTCGTTGTTCTTAGGAGCTCTGGTAGCATAGTGGCTAAAAGCACTTGACTGCTATCCAGAGGGCTGGCGGTTCAAACCCACCAGCCACTCCTCGGAAGGAAGGTTGGGCAATCCTACTTCCGTAGTGATACTGCCTTGGAAACCCAAGGAGGGGTCGCTATGAGTCGGGGCCGACTCGACGGCACATAACAACAACAACAACAAAGTCGTTGTTCTTATAGAATTCTATTATGAGATCTCTGGCATCATTTCTAACACCAAGGCCACATTTTCCGACTACTGATGATTCTTCTTTGTTTCCAACTTCCACATTCCAATCACCAATAATTACCAACCCATCTTGATTGCATGTTTGATCAATATCAGACTGCTGACATTGGTAAAATCTTCAATTTCTTCATCTTTGGCTTTAGTGGTTGGTGTGTAAATTTAAATAATAGCAGTACTAACTGTTCTTCATTGCAGTTGTATAGATATTATCTTATCACTGAGAGCAGTGTACTTCAGGATAGACTTGAAACACTCTTTCTCATGATGAGTGAGATGCCACTATACTTCTTCAGTTTGTCATTCCCAGCCCAGTAGACCACATGATTGTCTGATTCAAAATGGCCAACACCACTCTATTTCAGCTAACACCTGGCATAGCCATCCTTATGCATTCCATGTCATTGTTGACAACTTCCAATTTTCCTAGGTTGATACTTCATACATTTCATGTTCCAATTATTAATGGATGTTTGCAGCTCTTTTTTCCCATTCTGAATCATGCTCCATTAGCAAATGGGGTCCCAAAATCTTTACTCCATCCATATAATTAAGGTGGACTCTACCTTGAGAAGGTAGCTCTTCCTCAGTCATATTTTGAGTGCCTTCCAACCTGAAGGGCTCATCTGCTGCATTATATCAAACAAACATTGCACTGCTACTCGTAAGGTTTTTACTGCCCCTTTTTTTCACAGATTTCCAGGTCCTCCCTCTTGGTGGTATTTGAAATACCAGTGGCATAGCTTCTAGCATCACAACAACATGCAAGCTGTCACAGTACAACAAACTTGACAGATGAGAGATATATTAATGCATATATCCATATATGTTTATTTTAAGACTTATATGGAATCATACTGCATACATTGTTTTATAACTGGTTTTGCCACTTAACAATATATTTAGGTGTACATTTAACATTTATATATATAAATTTACTTTTTTTTACTTTCACATAGTATTCTCTCATGTTGATAGACAAAATTCTATTTAGTTTTTCTTTTTTTTTAGTTTATTGCTACTATAAGCAATCCTTGTACATGTCTCCTTGTGCACCTGCATGAGTGTATCTTTACACTAGACACATAGAATTGGAATCCCCAAGTCGTAAAGGATTCACACTTTCAGTTTAATAGTTTTGTCCAAATTTCTCTTCAAAGAATTTTCATCAACATATACTCCTACCAAATATTTATGAGACTTTCTCCACATTCTCAATAACATTAGATTTTATCAAAGTTATTTAAACTTATTAAATTTGGGAGTTGCAAATGGTATTTAATTTTTTCTAGTATTTTAATTGTAAATAACAGCCTTATTTCACACATTTTCAAGCCATCTATGAAGTATTTATTAAGTCATCTAAATTTTTCTAAAATTTGGTCTATTACTTCATGCTATATAGATTTTTTACAACCTTTTTTTCACCTCTCCTATATGGTACAATTTTTTTTCTCTAGCCTTATGCATTTATTTCCATAGGAAAAGCTTTTGTTTGTTTGTTCTAATCGTTACACAGTCAAATTGACCAATCTTTTTCCTTTATTGCTTCTGGATTTTGTGGGTTTTGCTTAGAATCACTTTTCTTCATTATAAAATAATTATGCTATCTAAGATTTCAGTTTTTATATATAAAATTTTGAGCCATTAATTTAGAAAAAGGAATGAGATAGGAATCCAAATTAATTTTTGTCCCAAATGACCAGTTCAACAGAAGCAGTTCTTGTTACTATCATCCCGACTTTTAAGAGAGAATAAATTCAGAAATGTTGTGTGTCTGGTGCAAGTCCAAACAACCAGTACTTGGATGAAATAACCAGATTAAAGTAACAGATTTGACTCAACATGCCACATTCTTTGCATTTTACCACTCTACTTTCCAATGTCAAGCACATATATTTTAGTTCAAAATGAAGGAAAGAATATCAAAAGTTATGCAAAAGTAAAACTAATATCTCACAAAGTAATGAAGTCTCTAGTGATAGTTAAATTCCAGCAAAATTGGGATGATTATTGACTTTAAGCATTAAAAGTTTTTGCAATAGAAAATATCTTGGTTTTTGCATCTTTATTTATTTTTTTTTTTTAAGGTAATTCTTAGCTTTAAGATTTTAGATTCTATAGGATCCAAAAAAAAGCTTAGGATCCAGAAAAAGATAGGCTAGAATACTGGAATATGCCTTAATATGTATGTGTGTTTTAATGGATCTCTAATACACACACACTTACAAAGTCCTATCCCCCTCTGCCCCTTTCACAGTTACCCACTTCAGAGTCTAGAAGTGATCCTAATAAATTCATATTAGAAGTGAATGTTTTCTTCTTATTCAAGATTTGTAAGTATGTCAAATATAGGGGTAAATATGTGTATATGTATGCAAAAAGAGTAAGAAAATGCCAAAAAGTACCATAGAAAGAAGATAATTACCCACAATCACATCATCCAGAGATGATCACTGTAGAATTTTTTGTAACTACACTTCCAGGTGATTCACTAGATATATCTATACAAACCTACATGCAACGTTAGCTTAAAAGGATCACTCTATGCATACTATTCCATACTTTCTTTCCTTTAAGTTTTCTAATAATTTCTTAATGTTTTTATAGATCTACATCACAAAACATGATCTTCTGTATAGATGTTTCATAATTATTTAGAGGTTCCCAGTTAATGGATCTATTGTACGTTTGCAGTCTTGCATTATTACAAAAACATAGTGGTTAAGGTTAATGTTCTTTATGTACTTTGTAAACGTTTGTAAATTATTTCTGAACTGAAAAATAATTTTTTTTTTAAATTTTATTTTATTCTTTTAGTAAGTAAAATAGAAGGAGCTCTGGTAGCATAGTGCCTAAGGCACTTGACTGCTAACCAGAAGACTGGTGGTTCAAACCCACCAGCCACTCCTTGGAAGGAAGATGGGGCAATCTACTTCTGTAGTGATACTACCTCAGAAACCCAAGGAGGGGCCACTATGAGTCGGGTCCGACTCGACAGCATATAACAAAAACAACAAAGTAAAATAGAAACAAATTAATTTAACAGACATATGACTTTTATAATTGGCCACCCCATTGTATATTTTCTAAGAAAACTTTACACTTACTTAAGTGTTGTTGTTGTTATGTGCCATCGAGTTGGACCCGACTCATAGCGACCCCTCCTTAGGTTTCCGAAGCAGTATCACTACGGAAGTAGATTGCCCCATCTTCCTTCCAGGAGTGGCTGATGGGTTTGAACCGCCAGCCTTCTTACTTAAGTAGCAGTATTTATTTCATAGTTTAAGTGTTGTATTCTCTAGTAGACTCCGACCTCTGGGTCTACCATTATCTACCCCCCCAAAAAAAAAAAATTTACTACATAGGTGGGTTAAATTTCACTCTTCACATAACATTGACTCTCTTAAAAAATATCCTGAAGATTAAGTTATCATTGTAGTTCGGTTTTCATACAATCCTATTGCTCATTTTAATAACTCACAGTGTTTAAATGTTATGATTTTGTTTCAACTTTGTAGTTACTCCAAATCTGTAAAGTGTAGCTGGTTGCTGGTTCCATTAGTCTTGCCCTGTAGGAACAAATGAAACAAGATTCCCGGGACTTCAAGCCACCCAAATCAAAGCTACTTAAATGTCTCAACACAGTCCAATCCAACCAAAACTGCTGAGTTCTTTCCAGTCCTAGTTTCAGTACATGCATAGTCGTGAAGTGAAAATTAGTAGTTTCATACAACTCTAATTAGTAACAGTGGTTCATAACTTTTTGCAGATTCTCCTACATTAGCGTTTAGCTTCTTAAGTATTCAAGTAAATGTCACATTGCAAGAATGTTACAGAAAGTCTACACAAGTCTCCTTAGGAATTTTATCTTTTTCTTATTCTCTCTATATGTGGTGACTTATCTTTGCATATTAATAATTAGTATCCATCATTTCTACTTCTTATTTTAAAAATATATTTACTGTTTTTTCTCTTTTTATTATAAAAGAAATACTATAAGTTCACTGCAAATACTATAAATTCACTGCAAAAGAGTAAGAAAATGCCAAAAAGTACCATAGGAAGAAGATAATTACCCACAATCACATCATCCAGAGAAGATCACTATGGAGTTTTATGTAACTACACTTCCGAGAAATTCACTAGCTATGTCTATACAAACCTACATGCAACTTTAGATAAAAAGGATCACTCTATGCATACTATTCTGTAATCTCTCTCTCTCTCTCTCTCTCCTTTTTTTTTAAGTTTCCTAATGATATTTTTGTTATTAGAGATGTACATCATAAAAAGTGATCCTTTGTATAGATGTTTCACAGTTATTTAAAAGTTCCCTGTTAATGGACCTATTGCATGTTTCCAGTCCTTCAATAAAAGGAGCTCTGATGATGTAGTGCCTATGGCATTTGACTACTAACTAGAAGATTGGAGGTTCAAACCCACCAGCCCTCTGTGGAAGGAAATTTACTTCCCTAAAGATTTACCACCTTGGAAACCCAGCAGGGGTCACCATGATTCAGAATCAACTCCATGGCAGTGGATTTGACTTTTGATTTTTAGTCCTTCATTATTATTAACAGTGTAATGGTTAAGATTAGTGTCCTTTACTTCCTTTGTGAACATTTGTACAGTTACTTCTTTAAGACCAGTTCCTATAAGTCGAATTGTTATGTCAGAGACTATGATCATTTCAACTTAAATGCATATTTGTAAAGTTCCCTCCAGAAAAAGTTGCCTTCTTTTGCTTTGTTTTTTTTTTTTTTGTCCTGCTCTTCTCTCACTCAAATTAAAACCTCACCAGCAGTGAAAAGACTTCCCACAGCCTTGACAAATCTAGTATGATTGGTATGGTCACTGACAGCCCAATCTAAGCAGAAAGTGATAGCCTATCTTTTAATTTACATTTTAAAATAATAGCGAGGTACAATATATTTTATGCATGTACAAGATATTTTTATTTCATCTATTGTGATTTGCTTGCTTATTCCATTTCACCACTTTTTTAAAGAAGAATTTAAATTTTCCTTATTGACTTAATAAAAAAATTATATATAGGTAGATAGAGATACTAACTTTCTCACATATATAAATCTCCAATTTGCATAAGCAATACTACAAGCTCACTGTAAAAAGACTCAGGAAACTCCAAAAAGTAAAATAGGAATAAGATAATTCCCCATAATTGCATCATTCAGAGATGATCACTGTAGAGATTTTTGTCACTACACTTCTAGGAAACTTTATGGGATTTTGTTTTTTATCTTGCACACATTTTTATTTAATCAATTGTGCCTGTCATTTCTTTTGTGCCTGGAATTTATTTCAGGGTATAAGATATTTTCTTACATATTTCCTTTATTATAATCTTGTCGCAGAGTTCCAGGTGAGGAGAGGGAACCCAGGCACGCACAAAGCAGCAGGGCAGAAGAGCAGGAGAAAGGGGATTAAAAGGCCCAGGAACTGGGACAGAGGAAGAGTCAGCTGCAGGGACCCAGGTAAGGGTGGTAGGAGAGGTTCCCAACAGGGAGACAAACTTGTCTGTCAGTTTGTCCTGCCATGGTGGCATGCTGATATGAGTTTTGAGTTTGAGCCACTGATATTTCAAACCCAGTGGGCTGCACATGGTGCACAGGTATCAGCCCAGCTTACAGACTGAGACAGACTAGGAAGAAGGAAGAGGCCATCCACTTCTCA
>NW_006921668.1:9673389-9694451 GCF_000298275.1 Orycteropus afer afer
AGAAGGGACCATTCCCTGGAGAAGGATGTCATGCTTCGTAGGGTGGAGAGTCGACGAAAGAGAGGAAGGCCTTCAACGAGATGGATTGACACGGTGACTGTGATGATGGGCTCAAGTATAGCAGGGATTGTGGAGCTGGCGCGGGATCAGGCAGTGTTTCGTTCTGCTGTGCATGGGGTCACTATAGGTCGGAAATGACTCGATAGCACCTAACAACAACAACATAATCTTGTAGTCTTATGATTTTTCCCATTTATCCAGATACATTTCAGATTAATTAAATTGTGATTTGGGAAATCTAAATACATATACACAGATACAGATAAATAGATTATTTTCTTTTCTGGAACTTTCATAAAACTATGTAGTCAGTAACTCTTACATAAGCATTGCAGTAAATTTAATTTGGCAGAAGTACTATCTCTAAATCTCATCGTTCATCACGCTGGGATTACTGTACTTATGTAGATGGCAGTTTTCCCTATTAGATATAATGTCTCAAATTCAGATACATATATCACTATACCCATCATTGGAACTCTTGTGCCCAACAGAGGCACTCAAAAAAAGTTATGGAATGAGCAAATTTTATTTTAAATATCTAGGTATTGAAATCTAGCTCTGTTATTCAAAACTGGATGTTACATAGAAATGTTTCAGAAGATATTTTTTAAATTCTTAACCAAACAGAAATACCAGTGTCCTTTATGAAAGGACTTGCAAATCAAAGTACAGATCATTTTCTTTATATTAAAAACTCAAGCCATAGAAATGAAGTTGTGCTGTTACATTCTATATGTAAATTAAAAGATGCAGAAAGTTTAACATCATCATGATTGTTAATATTAGTTTATAATACAGTTAGGTTTTAGAAAATGAGTAATTAAGTTTAGCAAGTATTTAGTTCTTCAGATTGCTCTGTACTTTTAGAGGTAGCTCTTCTCCAGAACTCGGGAAATTAACTTGTAAAAAATCTTCTGAAGAATTATTACAGTCAATTGTTAACCCCAGAATTAAAATCTTTTTGTACTTAGAGAAAGTTATAGCTTATCTGACTATCTGTTAAAGACTTGTCTCTAGTTTTCCCTACAATAGGTTCTAACAGACTAAGAAATAATACTTACCTTGTGTTTTGGGTAAAAGAAGATTAGATTGATATTAAGGAGAAAAAGGTATCCATGGAAATAAAAGAAAATAGCAAATCTTTTCTATGAATAAATATGGCATTTACTTCTCAGAACCACATCCTTTCTTTCAACATATGTTTATCTACTTTAAAATGAACCAAAATAGCTAATATGTGACAAAATCAGTTTTTTTTTTTTCAATAAAGACTACTCTCATTTGTAGTGGTTTAGCTACAAAAGCATGATGGAATGTGTTTCTTTCAAGCCTATATCCTTAAATCTTAGTTTTGCTGTGAAAACCTACACTTATTCTTTTAAACATTCGTTTGTTGAATTTTAAGTTCTAATGATTGTTCTTACAGTTCTTCAGACCACAGATACTGAAGTGTTTTTTGAGAAAAATAAGAACACCAGCATATTTGACAATAGGTAAAAAATTGCAAATTGGCACATTTATATTCTCTAATGACAGAAGGCCTCAATTATCTGATCATTTATGGTCTTTTCCTTATCCTTTTCTTAAAAATAATATATATATATATATATATATATATATATATATATATATATACACACACTATTAATCAGCCAGGAAACCAGTTTGTTACAAATTAGATTCTTTCAATACACAAGACAGAATTCCATTTTAAACGACACCTCATCCAGCTGGTAACCTAACTTATCATTTGGAAATTCTGACTCTCCTTGTGTCCCTAGGAAACCACAGCTACTTCCCTTGGGCTCTCTGCAAAGGTTGCTTAAGCTGGGATGCAATGAAAAAGACCCACCAATCTTACCGGGCTTTCTTATAAGGACTTCTTGTCTTGATTTTCTCTATCCTTTAATTTGAAAGCATTAACAATAATTTAAAATATTATCAATCTGATATATTTAGATGCTTGTGATATCTTAATGGTAGTGCATCGACTACATCAAGAATGTTCAACACTGACTGAAGATTTGCATTTTTGTTTCCATAGATCTCATGCTTGTCCATTACAAAATATTTGCTTAGAACCTAATTCTCATAGAGCCCTGCGAAAGCAAGTCACTAAATCTTTATAGTCCTGGCAGCTAATGGTTCCATAGCAGCTGGATTCCAAACCACTCTTCAAAAATAGCTCCAACGTGATGATCAAAAGAGTCTGTTCTAGAAGCCAATAACCACATTTCCTTTGGATTTGATATTACTCTTGAAGACGTCTTCCAGAAATCATTATGCAATGTCTGATAACTTCTGATAAAGCTCGAATATGAAATTAAATGATGCTAAAATATAAAGCACTTAGAACCGTCTGGCTGCATAAAATTTTTAGTTTTAAAATTAAATTACTCAGCTACTAAAGTGACTGAAACTAAATTAGCCCATAATATTATTAATGTAATTTGGAAATTATGACATTAGCAAAAGGAATGAAATTTCTTCCTTTGGCATGAAGGTAGACGTTTAAAGTTTTAATATTATCAAAACATCTATTCTTCTCCAAAGAACATGCTACTTATAAACTCTTCTTAGTTAATAGGTCAGAAATGATCCCTTTTTGTGTCCCTTTGCCCCTCACCTCCCTTCAAGTCCTAAAACTTGCTATTCTGAATTATCAGAAGAAAGTGCTTGAAACTGAGTTAATTCTTTAAGCCTGCTGGGAAAATCATTACCCATTTACTGTAGCAACTCTATTCCATTTCAGAAATAGCTATGCTTCAAATTAGATCCTTATAGATAGAGCTCTGGTAGTGCAGTGCCTAAGGCACTTGACTGCTAACCAGAAAGCTGGTGTTTCACACCCACCAGCCGCTCCTCGGAAGAAGATGGGGCAATCTACTTCCGTAGTGATACTGCCTTGGAAACCCAAGGAGGGGTCGCTATGAGTCGAGTCTGACTTGACGGCACAACACTACAAAGATAGTTGCTTAATACCGAAAATCGTTGCATAGTCACCAACAATAAAGAAAGCATCTTCATGAGAACAGGGGCTCTCTTGTTAAATGATGGAGTCCCAAATCCTTGAAAGAAGCCAAATTCACACAGTCGGTGCTCACAAAAGTTACTAAGTTAATAAAAGCATAATAACTACATTCATTATTATGAATGCTGTATCATTTCCATTCCTTTGTAGATACAGTTCACATCTAACAGTATTTTACCTCTGCTTAAAAAATTAGAACTTCCTTTAACAATTCTTGGAGTATAGATATTCTGGCAACAAAGTCAATTTTTCTTTGTCTGAATAGACTTTATCTTGACTTCATTTTTTGAGAGACATGTTTCTGGGCAGACATTGATAGGTTCGGTTTCTTTTCATCACATTAAAGATGTTATTTCATTGTCTTCTGGCTTGCCTGTGTTTTCTACTGCCATGTTCTTCTTTACTCCTCTGTAGATAATATACCTTTTTACTCTGCTTTGATATATTTCTCTTTATCACTGTGGTAGTTAAGTTTGCATATCAATTTGGCTAGGCCTGGTTGAATGGCTGGGCAGCTAGATGTTGTTATTCCCCATGGTAAGATTGGTAATAAATTCCATGGTGGAATATATTGGAGCAGCTGAGTAGATGCCTTAGGGATGTGGTCTGCTTCCTGTATATAAGGAGAAGCCTGGGGAATAGTCTCTAGCTTATGGCACGCTTGGACCCTTCATGTAGCCATGTTGTTGTTCAGCAGCCTGTCATGCTCTGCCGACCTTGGAACTTACAATGGACTTGAATTAATGGCCTGCCATGTGTTTTGCTAACATTGGGACTGTGCCTTTTCACTTGTCAACCTTGGGCTTGTCAGTCTCATCAGCCAGTAGCTGTCTGAGTGAAGAAAAGCCTCTAGCTCCAATGGGCCAGGAGCAAGAGGCAGAGCTGAAGCCCAAGGTTGAGAGGCTTTCACTCAGCCCCTAGAGCCTGGCACTTTGAACTCGGACTTAAAGCCTCCAACTGTAAGAGAATAAACTCCTGTTTGTTCAAGCCATCCCATTTGAGGTATTTTCTGTTAGAGCAGCACATAGGTAACCAAAACAATCACTAGTCTTCAGCGCTATTTCTTATCATTAGTCTTCAGTTTGATTATGATGTACCTTAGTGTGATAGTTAACTGGGCTGGACTATGATTCTAAGAGGTTTAAGCAGTTGTGATGTAATCACTTCCAGGATGAGATGTTCTATGAGCATCCACTCATTTGAAAGATAGTTTCCTCAGGGGTGTTGCCTGCTTCAGATATATCTGTGGATGTCCTAGGAACATTCTCAGGCTTTCTGCTGGATCTGAATCCTGCACATAGCTCTTCAACATCTGTAGTTCTTGGAGCTGAACTAGTGTGGCCTGCTGTATTGCCTGCTGATCTTGGGATTGTTGCCTTCTCAGCCTGTGAGCCAACAATATGCAATTTAGTCTGCTAATCTTGGATTAGGAGCTCTGATGGTATAGTGCCTAAGGCATTTGACTGCTAACCAGAAGGCTGACACTTCAAACCCACCAGCCACTGTTTGGAAGGAAGATTGGGCAATCTAAATCTACTTCCATAGTGATATCGCCTCGAAAACCCATCAAGGGGTCACTATGAGTCAGATCCAACTTGATGGCAGTGAGTTTGATTTTTGATCTTGGATTTGTCATCTGCTGAGGGCAGAAGCCTGCTATACTGCCTGCCAATCTTGAGTTTGTCAGCCCCTGTAGCTACTTGAGTTGGGAGAAGCCTCTAGCTTGACTTTTGACCTACAAACTTGGGACCTGCCAGCATTTACAACTGTTTGAGCCATTTCCCTGAAATAAATTTCACTCTCTTTCTCTTTCTCTCTCTGTCTCTCTCTCTCTCTTCACTGGTTTTGCTTCTCTGGAGAACTCAACCTAAGAAAATTATCATTTTTCTCAGTGTGTCTTTATCCCATTCAGTATTCACTGAGCAGTCCAGATACCCAGATCTGTAGGTTTAGAGTTCTCACCAAATTAAAAATGAAAAATCAGCCATTATTTCTTCAATTTTCTTTTTTCCCTTCTCTCTCTTCTCTCCTCCTGAGGTTCCAATTATGTTAACCCATTCTATATTGCTCGTGGATCACTGCTTTCTGTTTGTTTGTTCATTTTCATTCTTTTCTGTGTGCTGTATTTCTAAAGATATACTTCAAGTTCATTGATTGTCTTATTTACCAACTGCTGCCATAACAGAAATACCATAAGTGGGTAGATTTAAAGAGCAGAAATATATTTTCTCACAATTCTGAAGGCCAAAAGTCTGAATTCAGGGTACGGCTCTAGGTAGAAGTCCATTCTTATAGGCAGTGATCTGGCTACCTAGTGCCACTCTGACAAGAATATACCACAAACGGGATGCTTGAACTCAAGGAGCTTATTCTCTTGCAGTTTGGAGGCTTTAAGTCAGAGTTCAAAGTGCCAGGCTCTAGGGGCTGGGTAAAACCTTGCACTTCTGCTCTGCCTCCTGATCCCGGCCCACTAGAGCTAGAGAGTCTTTTCTTCACTCAGTTACTGGCTACTGAGACTGACAAGCCCAAGACTGACAAGTAAAAAGGCACAGTCCCAATGTTATCAAACCACATGGCAGGCCACTAATTCAAGTCTATGGAAAGTCCCAAGGTCGGCAGAAAATGGCAGGCTGCTGAATGATGACACAGCTACATGCAGAGAACATGCATGCCATAAGCTAGAGACCATTCCCCAAGGCTTCTCCTTACATACAGGAAGCAGACCACATCCCTAAGGCAGCTACTCAGCTGCTCACAGTAGATTCCACCATGAAGTTGTTCATCCAGCCCAGCCACTCAACCAGGCCTAGCCAAGTTGACACACAAACTTAATTACCACAGGTATATTCAGGAGTTCCTTGACATTCTTTGATATTCTCTTGGTATGTGTCTTCCCCCTGTGTTTCTCTGTGTCTAGTCTGCTGTTTTCATAACTTAGAAGTGATTAGGTTTAGAACCCATCTTTCTAGCATAGTGGCTAAAGGCACTTGACTGCTAACCAGAAGGCTGGCGGTTCAAACCCACCAGCCACTCCTCGGAAGGAAGGTTGGGCAATCCTACTTCCGTAGTGATACTGCCTCGGAAACCCAAGGAGGGGTCGCTATGAGTCAGGGCTGACTCGACGGCACATAACAACAACAACAACAATTCTCAGGAGAAACTCATTAACATAAAATAAGAAAACTCTTTCCAAATAGGGTTACATAGACAGGTACAGGGGTTAGAATATCAAAAGTGTTTTGAGGAGACATAATTCAATTTATAACACTGATCTTTTCTTCTGCAGTACCTAAGCTGTAGTGAAATGTTTACTTAAAATATGGAATTTTATCTCTAAATTTCCATTTGTTTCTAATTTGTATATGTTATTGTTCTTTCATTATGCTATGACTCTCTTTAAGTCCTTAAGCTATTTTAGCATCCTTCTCTGATAATTCCACTATCTCTGCCATTTGGAGTCTCTTTCTTTAGACCTTCTTTTCTCCCTCCCCCCTTGGCTATAGGTCATAACTTCTTTTCTTCCAGAATGCTGGAGTTTGTTCTGGCAAACAGGCAAGTTACTAGGATTGGTTTGATCCTTTCAAGACCTGGCTTCATGTGTTATTTGGGTGGATCTAGAATAGGTCTTTCTTTGAGAGTTAGCAAACAAAGTCCCACTTTGTTCTTCTGATTGCCCCATTTCTTCTATGTATTTGATTCACTGTCGCTCATGGGAACTTGAATAATCATAGATTCTGTATATAGGTGTATGATTTAGTCTATTTTTCTCACATATCAACTAAGGAAGAGAAAACTTAGAGAAATACTTGTACGTCTGCAATTATGGAGGAAAGTTCACAGTGGCAGCAGTCTGGAAGAGTGTTGAATTAATAATGTTGAAATATCATCACATAGCTATTTTTACTATGGTTAAGGAAAAATTCAATTTTATATTTGTAAGTCTCTTCAGCAGTGTCAATACTGATTTCTATTGAGAAGATAACAATAACTTAAAAGCAGAATATGGCCCTATCTGCCTACTAACAATAATCATCATTGAAATGTATCTGTCACATCTGGCTATGCATTAAGAGTCATGCCACTAGGCAGATATATTAACTTCGTCAGCAAGCCTCAAGGCCAAAGACATTCAGCTTTCTTCCTCCATGGGCCACCAAGTCTGCATCTCTATCTCCTGCTGATCTCTCAATTCTGCTACCTCTGTTGCTGCTGTCTTTCTGTCATCTCCCTGCCATTTCTCTGTCACCTCTTTGCCATGGTCCCAGCACAGGAATCTCAGGTCCAAGGACACGCTCCACTCCCAGCTCTTCTCTGTCTTTATAGTAGCAAAATTACCCTCTTCTACCTCTATGAGGTTGTTGTTGTTGTTTGCCATCGAGTCGGCCCGACTCATAGCGACCCCTCCTTGGGTTTCCGAGGCAGTATCACTACGGAAGTAGGATTGCCCAACCTTCCTTCCGAGGAGTGGCTGGTGGGTTTGAACCGCCAGCCTTCTGGTGAGCAGTCAAGTGCCTTAGGCACTATGCTACCAGAGTTGGGCAATCCTACTTCCGTAGTGATACTGCCTCGGAAACCCAAGGAGGGGTCGCTATGAGTCGGGGCCAACTCGACGGCACATAACAACAACAACAACCTCTATGAGGACTCCTTTTAAGACTAGTGGAATGACAAAACTGGAATGACAGTCCCAACATTAAGGTTCCATGTACCTTATTCCCATGGTCCCACCCCACAAGGATGCCACGCACTTTATTTACAGTAACAACAAGTTATCTAATCCTCTTGGCAGGCCACAAGCACCTCACACTTGGATAGTTCCAGCCAGTCATCTGATGTGAGTCACAAAGACCATGTCTAGAAGAGCTATACTAAGTAATTCACTGAACTACACTCTCATCTCTTAACATTATTTTACAGCAAAAACACACTGCTTTGACACACTTCAGAGAAGGTTCTGTTCTGTGGTATGAGTAAAAAGTTTTGCTTATATGTAGACTGTAGGAAAAATTTTCATATGTGTCTTTAGAGAGTTTTAGTCAGCTGAAGATTCACTTTAGAATTGATTTTGTCCTCCTTCAGAGGTGATGATTACATGTGAAATAACAGATTATGTCAAAGTCTACACTCTCTACAATGGCAAAGACATGAGAGAAGAGGTTGTAGCCCTTCCTGGGAACAGATTCTCAAGGATGGCACCCTGTAGTCTTCTCCATAAGGATCACACTCATCAATAAAACTGGCCATTTCCTTTACTTTCCTCTCAGAAAGAACTAGATGAGTTGACCTTGGCTTTCAACAAATATATATGGGTATATCCTATAAACAAAAAGAATCTGGACAGCAACATGAAAAGGCATTTGGTCACTGGTTCTCATTTAACAGATGAAGATATGTCAGAAGATGAGCCCCTCGGGTCATAAGACACTCAAAATACAGCAGAGGAAGACCTGCCTCCTCAGAGTAGAGATGACCTTAATGATGTGGATAGAGTAAAGCTTTTGGGGCTTTCATTTGCTGATGTGGAATGACTCCAGATGAGAAGAAACAGCGGCAACAAACATCTAATAATAATCAGAACATAAAATGTAAAGTATGAATCTAGGAAACTTGGAAGTTGTGAAAAATGAAATGGAACCCATAAAGATTGATATCCTAGGCATTATTGAATTGAAATGGACTGGTTTTGGCCATTTTGAATCAGATAATCATGTGATCTACTACACCAGGAATGACTAAATGAAGAGGAAAGGTGTGGCATTCATCATCACAAAGAATATATCAAGATCTACCTTGAAGTATCCATACACCTACAAGGAAGAGCAGTTAATACTACTCTTATTCAAATGCATGCACCAACCACCAAAGCCAAAGACGAGGAAAGTGAAGATTTCTACTAACTTCTGCAGTCTGAAATTGACAAAATATGCAATCAAGATGTGCCTGATTATCGCTGGTGATTGGAATGCAAAAGTTGGAAACTAAGAAGAATCTCTGGCAGTTAGAAAATATGGCCTTGATGATAGAAATAATGCTGGAGATCTCATGACAGAATTTTACAAAACCAATGACTTATTCATTGCATATACCTTTCATCAACAACACAAATGACAGCTATAAATGTGGACTTCACCTGATGTAGTACACAGGAATCAGACTGACTGCATCTGTGGCAAGAAGCGATGGAGAAGCTCAATATCTTCAGCCTAAAGAAGGCTAGGGGTTGACTGTGGAACAGATCATCAACTGCTCATATGCAACTTCAACTTGAAGTTGAAGACAATTAAAACAAGTTCATGATAGGCAAAATATGACCATGATTACATCCCTCCTGATTTTAGAGACCATCTAAAGAACAGATTTGATATACTGAACACCAATGACTGAAAACCAGAGGAATTGTGGGATGACATCAAGAACATCATCCATGAAGAAAGCAAGAGGTCATTAAGAAGACAGGAAAGGAAGAAAAGGCCAAAGTGGATGACAGTAGAGACTCTGAAACTTGCCCTTGAGCAGAGAGTAGCTAAAGCAAAAGGAAGAAATGACAAGATAAAAGAGCTGAACAGAAGATTTCAGAGAGCAGCTCAAGACCACAAAGCCAATTACTACAATGAAATGTGGAAAGACTTGGAGTTAGAAAACCAAAAGGGAAGAACATGCTCAGCATTTCTCAAGCTGAAAGAACTGAAGAAAAAACTAAGCCTCAAGTTGCAATACTGAAAGATTCTATGGGCAAGATATTGAATGATGCAGGAAACCTCAAAAGAATATGGAAGGAATACACAGAGTCACAGTGCCAAAAAGAACTGGTCAATGTTCATCCATTTCAGGAGGTAGCATATGATTAAAAAGCAATGGTATTGAAGGAAGAAATCAAAGCTGCACTGAAGGAATTGGCAAAGAACAAGGCCCCAGGAATTGACTGAATACACATTCAGATGTTTCAACAAACAAATGCCATGTTGGAGGTACTCACTCAGCTATGCCAAGAGATTTGAAAGACAGCTAGCTGACCAACTGACTGGAAGAGATCCACATTTCTACCCATTCCAAAGAAAGGTGATCCCAAAGAATGTGGAAATTATCAAACAATATCATTAATATCACATGCAAGTAAAATCTTACTGAACATCATTCAAAAACAGTTGCAACAGTATATTGACAGAGAGCTTCAAGAACTGCAAGCTGGATTCAGAAGAGGATGTGTGTGTTAGACCAGGGTCTCTAGAGAAACAAAACCAGTAAAGCTTATATATAGAGAGAGAGAGAGAAAGAGAGAGAGAGATAAATTTATCTTAGGAAAATGGCTCACACACTTATAGAAGCTGGCAAGTCCAAAGTTCCTGGATCAAACATCAAGCTGGAGGCTTTTCCATGTCAAGCTGGAGCCTTTTCTGACTCTTGCAACCACAAAGGCTGTGGAGCTCAAGGCTGGCAGGCAGTACACAGGCTGTTGACTCCAACAAATGACGAATCCAAGATCTCTAGGCCAAACAGTGGACTGTTCACTCATGGACAGTTGTAGGCAGCACAACAGAATCCTGATCCACAGAAGAATGTCTCTTTTCTCAGGATGTCCTTGGATATACTGGAGGCAGGCCACACCCCTAGGGAAACTCCCTTTCAACAGATTGCCTGCTCAAACGTAATCATCTGATCCCATCATGGGAATAACCCATCACAACAGCTTAAACCACACAGAATTGTGGCCCAGCCAAGTTGACACACAGCTCCAACTATCACAGTCCACCCTTTGTCAACTTGGCAGTTGTACACATCTTCTTATCCATATGATGTTGTACCCAGGCTGTAAAGGAGAATTTTGGAAGAGAAGAATATGCCAACCCACGACAATGCAAATGCAATAGGACAGTTTATTAGCTAACTTAAGTTAGGGTCTTTGCCCTTACCAGGTCAGTGGCTTAAGCAAAAGACCCTGTACCCTGTTTCTTACACCAATTTATGGAACAATATGGGGAGGGGCAGCACCGGGGCAAGGGGGTACAGGTGATTGGTTGTTGCTAAGGGACTTAGGGCAGTGATCTAAGATGTTGGGGGACGTAAAGAAACTCCCCCCGGCTCCAAAGTTCACTTAGGAAAATATTATCTAGGGAGGATGCGGCTCAGATATGTGGGAGACTTTCAGGAGTCAAACAAATCTCTGATACGTGCTGAATCCGGATGGCTTTTGTGATGCTTGCTGAGTTCAGAGGAAGTTCCTTGATACCTGCTGAGACTGGAGGGCAGATAAAGGCCCTAAGGAGTGTTTAGAATTACAAAAGTTCTGTTAGCACTACTGACACTAAAAGGTTTCTGGTTAAAGATTTTCCTGGAGGCTGCTAGAACTCTGGCTTCAGATTGACTCACAATATAATCTCTAAATAAAGTCATATTTGCACCTAACATGATACCCTAACACACGTACAACCAAAATGCATTAACTTTATTTACATTTCACAGTTCATAACAGAAGGAATCAAAAATATTTGATGCACATATACAATGAAGAAATATAACAATCACAGTCCTCATTTCTGCAGCTGGTCACATGGTCGTAGCTAATATTCAGAACTACCTTTTTCCACCACCCATTCTGTATTTCCCTTGCCCTCAGCAAGCACCTCAGCTGGTCATGGTTCTTTGTTTGGTGGGGTGACCCAGACCTTCATTCCTGAAGAGTCTGGGCTGTTAGCAGTCATATCAGAATTGGGTTGCTGTGATTTTCCATTGACTTTAATCACAGGGCATGGTAGTACTTAGAAGCATCCTAAAGAATCTCCTGTATTTCAGACATATTCTTCTTTACCTCCATTATGTAAAGCCAATCCAATTTCCCCTTGGTAATTAGGATCTATCACACTAGATAGTACAGTAATGCCCTTCTTTGTCTGTTGATCCGGAGGCATGAGAAAGCCAAAATGGCCAGGTGGCATTCTTAATTTCCAGTTCAATGAAATCAGTATTGTGTCTCAGGGTGGGAGTGTTCCTCCCTTTGGGAGTAAGATCTCCAGGGCTGCAGAGTATAGGGTAGCAGGACAGAAAGCAAAAATTTTTTGAGTGGGTCTGTAAACAGACTCAAGTCTAGGAATTGATTGAGAGGTCATGACTCTGTGTTCCGATGATTCACTCTAGGTTGCTGTTCACGTGACCCAGAATTCTTCTGTCTATTCAACCAAGTAAATATTTAGTAGGCTTGCCATGTATTTCACTACTAGGAACACCATGAGCAAGTAGCCAATGCCATAATTCCACATATGTCAAACTATTCTGATTACTGTCCCAACTCTGCTGTCCATTATGATAACCACGCCCACCTTGCCTTTGTCGATTAACTGCTGCCACTTGGCCCCTACTCCCACAGGGTCCAATCAGCCCCATCGTAGTTAAGTGTCTTAGTTCAATTAGGGTACTTCCCACCATCAAATCAGGTTTACATAAAATAGCAATCACAGCAGTCTTCAAGGATGATGGAGCTCCCTTCACAAATTTATTCCTCACGATACTGGTGAAAGGCGTGTCTTCTGGACTCTCCATTCCTGGCTCTAGGGGTCTAAACTGATAAATCCATTCTAACAGGCAAATTTCCCTAAGCCTCTATATACCTTCTTCTATATTAAACCAAGGCAAGTCTGGTACTTCAACTTGACTTAAGGTAGGCCACCACATAATCCATGCCTCAGTAAACCAACCAAATAAACTATTAGATCCTTTCCTAACCTCTCAAGCTGAGACATTGAGTGAAGAATCCATACTTAGTGGGCCTAAATCAATAAACTCATACTGATCCAATCTTACATTCCTTGCACCATTATCCCACACCCTCAGTAGCCATTCCCACACATATTCTCCAGGTTTCTGTCTGTACATGTTAGCAAAATCAAGCAGGTCTTTTTGGATATAGCATGCCACCTCCTCAGTCACACTCCTTATTTCACCTTTTGGGGCTCGCTTTTACTTGACTTTCCTTACAGGTCTAGCAGCAACAATGGGTGGTTGAGGCAGTTCCTGAGAGCATTCAGGAATGTCTTCCATGGCCTCTGCCTCAGGCAATGACCTAGCAAGACCAGTTTGGCTAGTCCCATCAAACTGAGGGGGAGGGATAATGGTTTTACAGTAATCCGTTCAGATGGGAGGGATTCAACAGAATTTACAGCCTCCATATCCTAATCTTCCTGATTATCTGTCCATATGTCCCCATTCCAAGTTTCAGGATCCCATTTTTTTCCAATCAATGCCCTCATTTTAAGTCAGACACTGGTCTGGATTGGCAATTTAATTGGTGTTGTAATTCAGCCACCCTTACAATAAGACTCTGGGTTTGGTTTTCAGCAATATCAGCTCTGTTACTAGAAGATATAAGGCTTTCTTTCAGAGCACAACTGGAAGCACTGAGGTCTTTTATGCGGCGCTTAAGCCGAGACTCAGCAGCTCTGAGCTCATCTCACTCTTTCACCACCTTGTCTAGTGTAAGTAGGACCAACCAACCAGCTTCCTTATACTCCTCATGCTGACAAAATTGCAGAAAAGTATCAAATATCCAATCACCCAGAGCATCACTTCTCACAAGTACTTGATCTATTGGTGGTGCTATTTCGTGTATTAATGTTGCCACCTCACACCGTGGATTATCAGGGCCCTCTTTACTAACAGACACAAGGTCACTAGTGTCTTTAAGATTACTCAAACTGGAGAACCAATTTAGGAAGTCCATCCTTATGATTTTGTCTCTCTAGAACCACTCTCAGTGCCAAATATGTTAGATTGGGTTCTCTAGAGAAACAAAACCAATAAAGCTTATATATATATATAGAGAGAGAGAGAGAGAGAGAGAGAAATTTATCTTAGGAAAATGGCTTACACACTTATAGAAGCTGGCAAGTCCAAAGCTCCTGGATCAAACATCAAGCTGGAGGCTTTTCCACGTCAAGCTGGAGACTTTTCCGACTCTTGCAACTGCAGGGGCTGTGGAGCTCAAGGCTGGCAGGCAGTGCACCGGCTGTTGACTCCAACAAATGACGAATCCAAGATCTCTAGGCCAAACAGTGGACTGTTCACTCATGGACAGTTGTAGGCAGCACAACAGAATCCTGATCCACAGAAGAATGTCTCTTTTCTCAGGATGTCCTTGGATATACTGGAAGCAGGCCACACCCCTAGGGAAACTCCCTTTCAACAGATTGCCTGCTCAAACATAATCATCTGATCCCATCATGGGAATAACCCATCACAACAGCTTAAACCACACAGAATTGTGGTCCAACCAAGTTGACACACAGCTCCAACTATCACAATGTGGAAAGAGGGATATCATTGCTGATGTCAGATGGATCTTGGGTCAAAGCAAAGAATACCAGAAAGATGTTTACTTGTGTTTTATTGACTATGCAAAAGCATTTGACTGTGTGGATCATAACAAATTGAGGATAACATTGAGAAGAATGGGAATTCCAGAACTCTTAATTGTACCCATGAGGAACCTGTACATAGAACAGAAGGATGTCATTCAAACAGAATAAGGGGATACTGCATAGTTTAAAATCAGGAAGGGAGTGCTTCAAGGTTGTATCCTTTTACCATAATTATTCAATCTGTATGCTGAGCAAATAATCTGAGAAGCCAGAGTATATGAGGAAGAACACTGCATCAGGATTGGAGGAACACTTATTAACCACCTACAATACACAGGTGACACAACTTTGCTTGGTGAAAGGATGACTTGAAGCACTTAACTGATGAAGATTGAAGACTACTGTCTGCAGTATGGATTACACCTCAATATAAAGAGAACAAAAATCCTCACAATTGGACGAATAAGCAGCATCACAGTAAATGGAGAAAAGATTGAAGTTGTCAAAGACCTCATATTACTTGGTTCTATAATCAACACCAGTGGAAGCAGCAGTCAAGACATAAGACAACGTATAGCATTGGGCAAATCTGCTGCCAAAGACCTCTTTCAAGTGCTGAAGAGCAAAGGTCTCTCCTTGAAGAGTAAGGTGTGCCTAATCCAAGCCAATGTATTTTCAATCGTCTCTTATGCATGTGAGAGCTGGACAATGAATATAGAAGACCAAAGAAGAGTTGATGCTTTTGAGTTGTGGTGCTGGAGAAGAATACTGAGAGTACCATGGACTGCTAAAAGAACTAACAGATCTGTCCTGGAAGAAGTGAAGCTGGAATTCTCCTTGTTGTCAGAAGGGGCCATTTTCTGAAGAAGAATGTTATGGTTGGTAAAGTGGAAGGTCAGTGAATAAGGGGAAGGCCCTCAACAAGATGGACTGACACAGTGGCTGCAGTAATGGGCTCAGATATAGCTAGAATCGTGAGGCTGGCACAGGACTGGGCAGTATTTCATCCTGTTGTATGTAATGTCACAATGAGTGGGAGATGACTCGATGGTACCTAACAACAACACCAACAGGTTTCCAATGTAGTCATCTTTCCTCTACATTTTTTCTACCTGAAAAAAATAAAACATTACATGAAAGGCTGTAGACAAAGTGTAATGAAAGAAAAATTTTCAGTGCCTTCCCCTTCTTGCTGGTAACTTTTATCCCTTTTCAACACCAGTTTCTTTCATTACTCTGTAGACTCTGGTGTTTATACACTGATCTACCTATAGGAAGTGAGTCTGGCAAACTAAGAAAGAAATGACCTTGGATGCAAATCTATGTAAAATGCCTGGGTATTGTTGGCACTCAATAAATGGTATCTACTGTTGATTCTTTTTAAAATAAATAAATAAAAATAAATGAACTTAATCCAAAAGAATGACTTAACCTAAGGGATTAACCTCATAACAGTGAGGTGTTGATACTGGGCTACCTTGGTGAACAGTTTTTCAAGTGTGGAATGGTTTCCAAGTCCCCATATAAATCATAGCCCAGGGGAATGCATGAATCTAACTTACACTTGAGGAAGTAATGGTCTCATATAGTCCCAGTAAGGGCCTAGGTTTTTGAGAGCTCTCACCACAGTTCTGGGAGTCTTACCTTTATAAATTTCATGTCCTAAAGGAGCAAGACGAAACAGATTCTCCAGTCAAAGATCTTTAATATTTTTCCTAAAGAAGAACAGCCTTTGACTTCTACTTAGAAGTTATGCTCACAGTGTCAAATACTTAAAAGCTGAATTGCTAATGAAAGGAATGGAGGGCACAGCCAAGGAGGAAGGCTTGACATCATTACCCAACTACTAAAAGCAACAAATCAAAGAGAGAAGGCTCCAAAATCAGTAGGTAATAATCTCCATTGGCCATCAAAGTTCTGCTCTAGACTCCCAAGAACCAGATTCCAAACTAGCTATAGGCTTTCACTGACATGGGTCTTAGAACAGAAAAGTGTACTCAGGCTAAATGAAAATATGTACTTAATTGTATTCCTCTGAGGACATCATCCAACCTTGATAACTACTTCATCCCGAAAAAAGGTACTGATATTCTCCAGACTTTAATGTTAAAAGTTACTACATTTAAAGACTATAGCATGATTTTCTCAGAGACATTCAGAAAGTTCCCAGATAACCCAGAATAATTTAAACACTTCAAGGTATACGAATTTTATAAAGCACAACTTTAATCAGTACTGTTACTTAAGACTATTGTTTTTTAAAAAGGTCATTTTTTATAAAAACACCATTTTCCCAAAAATATAACTATGCTTATTCTTTAAATTGTATTTGATTTTTATATTTTCATTTTTCCTAAAATTCATATGTAATCATAATAAAGTGAGGTTTCAGTCTTTTAATAAATGTGTTTTAAAGCTATTCTTATAAATTGAGAATTATACTTAGAGAAAAAAAAAAAAAAAAAAAACCTAGATATACTCTCCTAGTATCAGCTCCCAAGTACAGATTTCCACTAACTGCCTCCTCGGGGCAATGACCCAAAGGTATCATTTTGTGAAGATATTTTTCCAACTGTAGAAGTATCTGTCAACAATTTAAAACAGATATGTTGTTGTTGTTATGTGCCATCGAGTCAGACCCGACTCATAGCGACCCCTCCTTGGGTTTCTGAGGGAGCATCACTACGGAATTAGATTGCCCACTCTTCCTTCCCAGGAGTGGCTGATGGGTTTGAACCACCAGACTTCTGTTTAGCAGTCAAATGCCTTAGGCACTATGCTACCAGAGTAAAACAGATATACCAAAGATAAAATTCAATTTTTTATTCAGTGACTCTTAGTTATCATTATATTTTATATCTTACTTTTGTAAAGTAAGTCATTCTAATTGCTGACATTTTTTCTCCAGTGGAATCCTAACATTGCGTATTAGAATAATGCAACATTTTCCTAAATACTTCTTCACACATTTGATTCTACCCTTGTGAGATAAGCAAGGTAATGTCAGTTAAAAAAAAAAAAAAAAAGCTGAAGCACAAAGATGATGAAGTCCTTGTCAAAAAACAGATTAGGAATACATTAAAAATTATCTTGCAAAAATCCTGACAACCTCAAAATTCAAATTGATATAAAATTTTTTACTTCTTTTTATTTTCACAACACATCCTCAGCAAAATCCCAGTATGTTCCATTTCCAAAATGCATACATTCTCACCCATCATGGCTTTCCTTTTCTACTGTACTGTGAGAAAATGGGTACCTGAGGGTGATCTATGAAAAGATGTCAAAATACTGTGTCAAAATAAGTGAAAAGAAGAAATAAGAGAAATAGCCCACATGAACTACAACCTCTTCAATCCTGAGACAAGAAGAACTAGATAGTACCTGGCTACCAGTACTGACTGTTGGACCAGGGACACAGTAGGTAGTACCAGATAAAATGGAAGGAAAATGCAGAACAAAACTCAAATTCCTTAAGAAGCCCAGATCTACTTGACCAAAAGACACTAGAGGAATCCCTGAGACTATTGCCCTAAGATAACCTTTGAACATGAAATTGGAGCTATCTTTTCAGGTCACCCTTCAGCCAAATAATAGCCTTCCAAAATAAACAGAATCAACTGTCAGAAATGTGCTGCCTCAAGTAATGAACTATCTGAAATCAAATGATCAACATTTACCCAAAAGAAAGGTAAGAGTGCAAGGAAGGGAAGGGAAGCTAGATCATTGAAAACAGAACAAACAAAATGGAAATAAGGATAATGCTGACACATTGTAAATATTACAAGAGAACAATATGTGTAAAATTAATGTTAAAGTGGAGCCTAATTTGCTCTGTAAATTCTCTCCTAAAACACAATAAAATATTATTAAATTAAATAAATAAAGTGAAGCTCTTGTAAACTGAAAAAAAGAGTTAAAACTGTAAGGAGCTGGTTTCCATCCATTCCTACTGTCTCCCCCACTGGGGGCTTGAAGTGGGGGGAGGGGGTAGACAAGCTTGTAAGCATCCAGCTCTGGCCACAGAGCTGTTTGATTGCTTAAGCCGGGTGGCCAGACAATAGGACCTAAAAGAATGGCCGCTTCCTTCCTTCCTGTTGAGTGTTCTGTCTGAGTGAGCAAATTCAATAGCACTTTGCTTCACAGCAACACTAGGCTCTAGCGCGAGGGAAAATCAACAAAGAGCCATTCTAGGGTATTTCCAAGCCCACCTAAGCCCAGCCTCTATGCTATAGAATCCCAGGGAGGAGACAGAGATTCAGCATTTCTGGGGGCTTGTACAGCACTTCCAGTAATCTGTGGTGAAATCATGTAAACTTAAACATACAGTTTATTGTTTACATTAAAGAGACATTGCTCATTTAGCATCATGCAATTTTAATTTTCCAAATTAGTTGTTATCATTTCCCATTTTCTAATGTAAAATTCTCTCAAATGTTTCAAAATTTTCTTAAAATCTGGCTATTTCATTATGACCAAAAAGATTAAATTGGCATAGACAGCTGTGATGATTGTTGTTGTTGTTGTTATGTGCAGTGGAGTCAGCCCTGACTCATAGTGACCCCTCCTTGGGTTTCCGAGGCAGTATCAGTACAGAAGTAGGATTGCCCAGTGATGATAGTAACTGGAAAACTCTCCTCCAATGTGACGGTTAATTATACTTGTCAACTTGGCTGGCTATGATACCCAATTGTTTGGTCAAACACTTGTCCAGTTGCTGTAGTTACATTTGATTAAATCAGTTGCCCTTAGGTAAAGCAGATTACCTTCCATAATGTGGGTCAGCCTTATCTAATCAGTTGAAAACACTAAGACCAAAAAGGGAGTTTACTGGAGTCCATTGTTGCAGCCACTATGTCACTCATTGAGGATCTTCTTTCTTTGCTGCCCTCTATTGCTATGTGCCATCAACTCGGTTCTGCCTCACACACTATGAGAGTACAACAGAATGAAACACTGCCCAGTCTGTATAAGCATGTTTGCATGTACATGTAATGCAAGGCAATGCAACCACTGCCGCGGAGTCGGATCTGACTCATAGCGACCCCTCTTTAGGTTTCCGAGGTAGATTGCCCAACCTTCCTTCCAGGGAGTGGATGGTGGATTTGAACTGCCAGCCTTCTGGTTAGCAGTCAAATGCCTTAGGCACTATGCCACCAGAGACTGTATAATTTCAAATGTTCTTTAAAATTATCTACATTGCATTTATATACAAGAGATAACATTAAGGTTGATTTTCTTCACGTTTATTTCAACGTTTTCTTCTTAACTCATTATTTTTCTATACCTGTACTGCTAACGTTTCAAGGAAGTACTCTTCTCAACTTCCTATCAAAAATTAAATATTGCCTTACAGAATAATGCATCGTTAAGTACTACCTAACATCCGTTTGGGCAAAGTCCAACCACATACACATCCATGGTCCCATAAGCATTTCATGTTTTCATTTTTCAAAAGGAAAAAGCTCCTCTTTTATTTATTTTTTTCCCCACCTGTGGTAGTTAAGATTGTGTGTCAACTTGGTGGGCCATGGTTTTGAGTGGTTTCATAATTGGATGTAGTTATTCCCCATGATGAGATTGTAATCATCTCCATGGTAGAACCTACTGTGAGCAGCTAAGTAGTTGAAGGGGAGAGGGGAGTTACCTTTGAGGTGTGGCTTGCTTCCAGCATGTATCAAGAAGCTTTGGGAAAGGACTCTAGCCTTTTGGCGCATTTTGAATCCTGCCTTTAGCCAGGTCTTCGTCTCCAGTTCTTGGACTTGAACCAGTAGCTTCCCATGTTGTCTGCTGATCTTGGGATTGTGCCATTTTACCTGCTGATCTTGGGTTCTTTAGCCTCAGCAGTCACTAGTCAGTGGGCCTGGAACAAGATTGAGGTGCTTTCACCCAGGCCTTAGAACTAGGACTGTGAACTTGGACTTCTAGCCTCCTAAGCTGTAAAATAATAAATCCTTGTTGAAACCATCCACTTGTGGTATTTCTGTTACAGCAGCACTATAGAACTAAAACACCACCTAACATTTTTAAAGACCCCAAAACCAAACCCTTATAACACTGGGCCATGGGTGTAATATAGATAAGTGAAGCAGAGGACATAGCTCTAGGTGTAGGCTCTTGGGCTTTGGAAAGTAGGTGGCAGTAGAAGTTCTGGGCTACTCCTGCTGCTCATATGGGTGGAACAGTAGACAGAGCTGGGTACACTTTACTCCCTTCCAGCTTGCTTAGTCTCACTCAGCTCCCACCCTCACCCTCTCAAGCACTGTTACTGCTGACTCCCATTCCTCTGACTCCATCAACAGCTGCAGTAGCAACAACAGTGGGAACAACAGCAGTCAGGACTACCAGAAGCAGGTTTCCATAAGGTTTCAATGTTATATTCACACAATGTCCAAATCACATAATGTGTCACAGGTATTAATTGACACATACTTGTATCTATTTTTCCCACTCTCTCTAAATCATAGTCAGAACAAACCATATCAGTCTATGTCTTTTTTGTGATAGGCAGCATCACAATAAATGGAGAGAAGATTGAGGTTGTCAAAGAATTCACGTTGCTTAGTTCTACAATCAATGCCAACGGAAGCAGCAGTCAGGACATTAGACGACGTGTAGCA
>NW_006921668.1:9694712-9718023 GCF_000298275.1 Orycteropus afer afer
GCAAGAATGGCCAGACTTCGTCTCACCTATTTTGGTCATGTTGTAAGAAGGGACCATTCCCTGGAGAAGGATGTCATGCTTGGTACGGTGGAGGGTCCCCGACGAAAGAAGGGGAGGCCTTCAACGAGATGGATTGACACGGTGACTGTGATGATGGGCTCAAGTATAGCAGGGATTGTGGGGCTGGCGCAGGATTGGGCAGTGTTTCGTTCTGCTGTGCATGGGGTCGCCATGAGTCGGAAACAACTCGACGGCACTTAACAACAACAACAAAGAACTTATAATATGTCATCTTTCAAAATGAAAAATCTAACTTTACAACATTCTAATTTATAGTCATTTACACATGAACTAATTAAGCTGTTTATAAACCAAACTCACTGCCGTCGAGTCAGATCCAACTCATAGTGACCCCTACTTGGGTTTCCGAGGTAGTATTGCTACCGAAGTAGATTGCTTAACCTTCTTTCTGAGGAGTGGCTGGTGAGTTTGAACTGCCAGCCTTCTGGTCAGCAGTCAAATGCCTTAGGCACTACACCACCAAAGCTCCCATTTCATAAAATAGAAAGAAAAAAAAAAATTCTCTAATGAAAAACAGGTAAATTTTCCATAAAGCCAGAGAGTATATTAGATATTTTCATTTCAACTTTAAAACAACCCTGCACTGAGACACCATCAAATGTGAACATTATCCTCCTCTTGCTGTAGCTCAAAAACCCAGTCATTCCTTTTCCCCATGTGGCACTTTTATCACCTTGTTGCTCGGATCCTCTTGAACTCTGACACTGTACATCAAGCTCCTCTCCTCCACTCTTGCCCTATGTAGATGCCCTCATTACTCCCTTAGTCTAAACCAGCTGGCCACCAAGATCTGACATCCAATGCCAGACCACCCCATGTGTGAAAATCTTCCTTCTCCTGCTTGGGCTCTGTATCCTACATCAGGCCCTTTCTTTGCAATAAACTTTTCTTACACTATTGTTAGCTGCCTTCCAGTCATCATCCAATTCATGGTGACTCGTGCATAATAGGATCAGAACATTGTGATCCACTGGGTTTTCACTGACTGATTTTCAGAAGTAGATAGCCAGGCATTTCTTTCTAGTCCATCTTAATCGGGAAGAACTTCATCTTAGTCCACTGAAATTTGGTCAGTATTAAAGCAACATGCAGGTCTCTAATGATGAATGGGTTGTGGCTGTGCATGAGGTGTATTGGTTGGGAATGAAATCTGGGTCTTCTGTATGTTGTTACTGTTGTTAGGTGCATTGGAGTCCACTCCAACTCATAGCAACCCTAGGTACAACAGAATGAAACACTGCCCAGTCCTGTGCCAGCTTCACGGTGTTTTCTATCCTTGAGCTCTTTGTTGCAGTCACTGTGTCAATCCATCTTGTTGAGGGCCTTTCCCTTTCTCGCTTACCCTCCACTTTACCAAGCATGATATCCTTCTCTAGGGAATGGTCTCCTCTGACAACATGACCAAAGTAGGTGAGATGAAGTCCTGGCAAATGCTTCCAAGGAGAATTCCACCTGCACTTCTTCCAGCACAGATTTGTTGGTTCTTCGGGCAGTCCACGGTACTTTCAGTATTCTTCACAAACACCATAACTCAAAAACAACAACTCTTGTCTTCCTTACTCATTATTAAGCTTTCACATGCATATGAGGCAATTGAAAACACCATGGCTTGGGCTAGGCACACCTTAGTCTTCAAAGAGACATCTTTACACTTAAGCATTTTAAAGAGGTCTTTTGCAGAATATTTGCCTAGTGCAATACTTCATTTGATTTCTTGACTGCTGCTTCCATTGGTGTTGACTGTGGAAGTATTTAATATGGAATCTTTGACAACATCAATCTTTCCTCCTTTTATCACTATGCTCCTTCTTATTCCAGTTGTGAGGATTTTCATTTCTTTTTTTTTTTTATGTTGAGGTATAATCCATATTACAGACTGTATGTAGTCTTTAATCTTCATTAGTAAGTGCTTCAAGTCATCTTCACTTTCAGCAAGCAAGATTGTGTTGTCTGAATATTGCAGGTTTTTAGTGAGTCTTCCTCCAACCTTGATGCAACAGGCTTCTTCATATAGTCCAGCTTCTCGGATTATTTGCTCAGCATACAGATTGAATAAGTATGGTGAAAGGATATAACCCTGACACACTCCCTTCCTGATTTTAAACCATGCACTCTCTGTATCTTCTTTTCCAACGACAGCCTCCTGGTCTATGTACAGGTTCCTGATGAGTACAATTAAGTGTTATAGAATTCCCATTCTTCTCCATGTTACCCATAATTTGTTATGACTCACACAGTCAGATATCTTTGCATAGTCAATAAAACACAAGTAAGCATCATTCTGGCATTCTTTGATTTCAGCCAAGATCTATCTGACATCAACAATGATATCCCTCATTCTATGTCCTCTTCTGAATCCAGCCTGCATTTCTGGCAGTTCCCTGTCAATATAGTGATGCAACCATTTTTGAACTATCTTCAGCAAGATTTTACTTACTTGTGACATTAATGATATTTTTTGATAATTTCCACATTCTGTTGAATCATTTTTCTTTGAAATGGGTACATATGTGGATCTCTTTCAATCTTCTAAATGGAAGGTGAGAATTCTAGAATGCCATTTCTTAACTACTCACCTAGGTGAGGAGAAGAATGAACCTATTACATTCTACCCACCTAATAATTTCATTTATAAGTGTTTGTCCCTGGCGTGATGAGCAACAACTGCTACTGAACCTACTTGCTCAGAAAAAGAGGGCAGTAAGTACCTCATTTTATCATGATTTTTGAGATACTCTAACCTGAAAAAAAAAAAAAATCTGGAAAACGCTGTTGTCAGTGATTCCATCGTGCCAGTCACTTCTCTTCCAAGACATAATATCTTTCTCTTTATACAGCTTCTGTGAGGCATTGGGTAGATTTATGCTTCATGATCAGGACAAATCCCATTTATTCTTTATAGACGATACTGAAGCATCTAGTGTTTCAGGCTCTTATAAACAGCTCAGTCTCTACCTTCATAAATGATGGATTCCCTTGGTGTTGAGTTTTACTTCATACACAAAAAGGCACCACTTCTAAGTCACTCTCCAATGCTACCATATTAACTAATTGTTACATTTATGCCAACTTTATAAGTTGATATATATCAAGATTATTCAGATAAAACAATTTTTTAAGTATTGGGTAGGAAACTTAAAATTTGAAAGGCTATTATGATTACGAAAACTAGAATTAATTTAAAACTGAACCATCCTGTGTGTGAATGGCACAAGGGGCAAAAGCAGTTGGCATGGTTTTTCTATTTAGTGTTTACAAGAAGAACTTATTTAAAATGTAAAATTGATTCTCAGATTAATTTTTCCATAAAAAAATACTAAAAATTAAAAATGGCCAGGTGTTTGTAGAAATAAATACACTCACAAGCACACATATACACATATATAAAATGTGCAAAATGTCCACCAATTAAAAGAAATCTACTCATCTTAAGATCAGGGTAAAATGCACATTTAAGATGTGATAGACCTCTTTTACATGATGCTGTATCCTCTGTTTCACTCAATGTAGAACAATGTGCACAGTGAACAATGCATCTAACCTGATATGAACTATGAAGGAATAGTGGTTGGCTGCCATTTTGTAGACATTTTATCCTCAGTCCTAGATTTCTTTGGACACTTTCCCTTGTTAAGAATAAAAACAAAGCACAAAAGATTCATATTATGATACTGTCATAAAAAGTTAAACAGCTTAGATAAGTATTCCATTTCCTTACTTTTGAGGGTGTTTTTTTGTCTAAGTCCTGGCCTATTCTTCTCAGAATCTCAGCATGTTCCAAACAGACTTAGAAAAGAGATTAATGGAGGTAGATCTTAAAGATGACCAGTTCCGTGGTTTTATGTACTCTTATGGCTCAGTTCTCACCAGATCAGCCCTGTTCAATCTACACATTTAGTTATTTCCAATCATATTTATGGAAGCGACCACTATATTAGGTGCTTTGTGTGTTCATGGATGTATGCAGACATGCATACACTCACTCATGCATTTATTTAATGGCTCAGAAGTATTGACTAGCCCATTCTTGGATAGTAAATACACCAAAAGTTTGGCCAACATGTGGCTACATTTAATTCACTCTTTGTTACACACTTCTATTTTAGTTTATCAGCATTTACACAGTAATCTTACTATTTTATTCCATTATTACTCAGTTTACCAAGACAATTTAATTGATAAAAAGCAAATAGCTATATCCGTTCATTTATTCACCAGCTGTCTACTATGAGCTAAGCAATATAATAGGATTTGTATACAATACAAAGATGAACAAAGATTCCTAATCTCCACAAGCTCATGGTTTAGTGGAAGATGCAGACATCTAAGCAAATATTTCCAGCTACTTGCAACATCATTAATGAATTCTGATATGACTATGTTCATCATATGTGGGAATATGAGGAAACCGGGATCAAATAGGTCAAGGGGTTTGGTGAAATCTTTATAGATGTGACATTATGACAGGGAAGTTTTGGTTACCTCTGTGCCGCTCTAAAAGAAAATACCACAAATGGAATGGTTTTAACAAACAGGACTTTATTCTCTTACACTGTGGAGGCTTTAAGTTCGAGTTCCAAGTGCCAGACTCTAGGAGCTGGGTGACAGTCCATCAACCTTGGGCTTCAGCTCTACTTCCAGCTCCTGACCCACTGAAGCTAGAGGCTTTTTTTTTTTTTTTTCAAACAGTTGCTGGCTGCTGATGCTGACAAACCCAAAGTTGACAAGTAAAAAGGCACAGTCCCAATGTTACCAAACGACATGGCAGGCTACTAATTCAAGTCCAGAAGAAGTCCCAAGATCAGGAGGGCATGCCAGACTGCTGAACAACGACTTGGCTACATGCAGGATTCAAACGTGCCATACAATGGAGACCTTCCTCAAATTTGCTTCTTATATACAGGAAGCAACCCACATCCCTAAAGCAGCTACTCAGCTGCTCCAGTAGATTCCACCATGGAGTTAATTATCAATCTCACCACGGGGAATAACTACATCCAATTGCCCAGCCACTCAACCAGGCCCAACCAAATTGTTCCACAATCTTAACTACCACAAGGGGAAAAAATATACAGGGTTGCATTTTAGGTGAAGAAAAGTACCCACTCAAAATCATGTGTCCTGAAAGGTAAGCGGTTGGGTGATAACAATCCAAGAATTTTAAGATGAGGAGCAGGAGCAGCAAGAGATGAGGCTGAGGACAAGGTGGCTTTTGGCTGGGAAGAGCCTCATCTACCTGCTAAGGGGTTGAGGATTGATTTTGTAGATATAACAGAATCCTGCTGAGGTTTATGAGAAGGAGAGTGCTGTGTGTGTGTATGTATATATATGTGTGTGTGTTTGTGTGTGTACATAGATACACAGCTGGTGGCATAGTGCCTAAGGCATTTTTGACTGCTAACCAGAGAGCTAGTGGTTCAAACCCACCAGCTACTCCTTGGAAGGAAGGTTGGACAATCTATTTCCGTATCGATACTGTCTCAGAAACCCAAGGAGGGGTCACTATGAGTCAGATCCAACTCGACAGCAGTGAGTGAGGGTGTATATATATGTTGTTGTTGTTGTTATATGCCGTCGAGTCAGCCCCGACTCATAGCAACCCCTCCTTGTGTTTCCAAGGCAGTATCACTACGGAAGTAGGATTGCCCAACCTTCCTTCCGAGGAGTGGCTGGTGGGTTTGAAGTGCCAGCCTTCTGGTTAGCAGTCAAGTGCTTTAGCCACTATGCTACCAGAGCTCCTGTGTATATACACACATACAATTTTTAAAATAATTCAGACAGCAGTGAGAAAGGAATGAGGGACATGGGATTTCAGTGGTAAAATTCTCACCTTTCACAGGGGAAACCTGGGTTCAATTCCCAGCCAATGCACCTCGTGCATAGCCACTACCTGTCAGTGGAGACTTGTGTGTTGCTATGACGTAGAACAATTTATAGTAACATTCCCAAACTAAAACAGACTAAGAAGAAAGACCTGGTGATCTGCTTTTGAATATCCAAAACCCCAAACCCATTGCCATAAAATCAATTCTGACTCATAGTGACAGAGTGGAACTTCCTCATAGAGTTTCCAAGGCTGCAATTTTTACTTAAGGAAACTGCCACGTCTTTCTCCCACAGAGCAGCTGGTGAGTTCAAAATACCGACCTTTCAGTTAACAACTAAGTGCTTTAACCCCTGCACCACCAGTGCTCCTTCTTCTGAATGTCAGCCAATGAAAACCCAGTGGATCACAATGGTTCGATCTGCAACCAGTCATGGAGATGGCCCAGTACCAGGCAGCTTTTCGTTCCACTGTGCATGGGGTCACCATGAGTTGGGGCTGACTGGATGGCAACTAATAAGAGTAAGAAAGTAGATTCCACTGGGAAAGAGACAGGAAATAATTTCCCTAAACCCAAATATAATTGTACAATTAAGAAAATTCAAAAACCAAACTCACTGCTGTCAAGTTGGGTCCGGGTCATAGTGACTCCTCTTTGGGTTTCCAAGGCAGTATCACTAAGGAAGTAGATTGCCCAATATTCCTTCCATGGAGTGGCTGGTAGATTTGAACCACCAGCCTTCTGGTTAGCAGTCAAATGCCTTAGGCACTATGCCACCAGAGTAGTGTAAAACTGAACCCTCTGTGGGAATAAGAAGAAGGGACAAAAGCAGTGGGCATGATTTTTCAGTTTATTAAAAAACCTTGGATTGTAAATAAAAAGTGTTTTTCTCCTGGCAGGGAAGATCAATTAAAGCACTGCTTAGGCTCTAATGTCATGACAGACTTGTATGATCAGACATGAAACACATTTCTTTTTGGTGTTCTTGAAGATTACGTTTGTCATGTTAACAAAAATGTTTAGACTTTAGATCTAAACATGTTTTTACTTCCTTTTATTGTGAATGTACCTATTTGTTGTATACAGTTCACTTCTATTGCAAGATGAGTTCATCCATCCTGTTCTAAGGGTGAAAACAAGCAGCATGGAAGACAGATATTGCCGTGTCGAGTTAGTAAAACACCAGAGGAAAGGAAATGGGAGTAAAGAAACCATTAACTACTTATATAGTTATTAGTAAGGCAACTCTCCACTTTTTTTTATATTTTCAACGCTATTTAAATTCTTTTTGAGGAGTTTCAGTTATTCTGTCTTTTACAATCAGCCTAATTTTGGAAATAAGAGAACTGAGATGTGGGGAGCTCAAGAACACTCCAAGTGACAGAGTCAATGTTTGAAGCCTGTGTTAAGCAGATGGATGCAACGTGTAAACTTTGATCTCTTAATTCTGACCTTGTATTTCAGCACTCATTTCACTAGTTTGCCATATCCTGATGTTTTTTTTTTCCCCCAAGTTTGTTTTCCATTCTGCCTTAGAAGACTTTATCACAATTACATCTTAAGCTTTTTGTTGCTTTTTGTTTTTATGTTGAATGATAATAATTTACCCCTTTTTTCAAAACGGGCCACACAACAACCTCTAACAATTACAGATCAGGCAATACCAGTGATAGCCCATGCCTTCATTAAACCAAACCCACTGCCAAATGCAAACTAACCATTGGGTTTCTAAGGTTGTAAATCATTACTGAAGCAATCTGCCTCATCTTTCTTCTGCAGAGCAGCTGATGGGTTCAAACCAGTGACCTTTCGGTCAGCAGCCAAATGCCTTAACCATTACACTACCAGAGCTCCTTTATTCCTTCATTAGAAGATTACACTTGGATGAAGCTAGGAGGAAAATGACATTTTTCTTCCCATATGCTGGTTAATAAGCACACCTCCTTAGTGAGTTGTAGCACTCCTTCAGGTGGGTGTAAGGATCTCCGGTGGCAGAGTGGGTAAGGCATTTGGCTGCTAATCAGAAGATTGGTGGTTCAAATGCACCAGCTGCTCTGCAGGAGGAAGATGAGACAATCTACTTCCAACAGGTTTATAGCCTTTGAAACCCTATGGGGGTCGCTATGAGTCTGCGACTCAGTGGCAGTGGATGGATCAGTTAATTAGAAGCTAGACTACACATACTAATTATTCATAATGGGGCAATCTTCTTTACACTGCTGTTTACTCGGTTAAAATGATAGCACATCATTATTTTGCTTTACAAAAGGAAGATCAGAATGCCTTCATTTAGCTTTACTGAGTTGTGCCCTCAGAAATGGAATAAAACTTCAAGTTGAACCAAATCAGGATAATAATATTTGTAAACTACAATGACCTCTGATAAAATTATTTTAACTGCAATGATTTTCTGTGAATATTTTCAGTGTCCCATAAACTATTAATAAGCGAGAGAAAAAGTATTTCACTTTCCCTTTATTTTGGTAAAATATTAAATGTTTTCCTCTTTTTTTTCTCCCCCAAAGCAGCAAATCTTCCTCTCTTGTGACTTATAAGAGCTCTTCTCAGGCATTCATACATGTTGAAGATCTTGCACGTTATTATTCTTCAGGTTTTTTTTATGATTATAATAACTAAATAATTTCCCTAAGACCAAATTTCACTCTTGACTAACCCATTTGGTTGAAATGTGTGTGTACACAAGGGAGTTTTCACAGGGTGTCCTATTCCTCCTAATCAGGAAGGCTTTGTTAGAAGCTGTGTAAGAGGCATTCAAGGTTAAAATTCAGCATGACTCTCCCAGCAAACCTTGCACCTTCGAACCCACCCCCACTCCAACCCTTCTGGAGTTTCCTCTCGTTCCCTCCCCCAGAGAAGCAAGCTCATCAACATTAGCACACAAATGCAAACTAACCAGCCAGGCCTCTTCCTAGGAATACAAATTAGGGGCAGGTAGTTGAAGAGCTTAGAAAGCTGAAATCGTTCACAATGAAAAGGATGAATAGATGAGAGACTGAAAGTGGGGTAAAGTGTTCAGCTTTTGTCATTTAAAGTGACGTCTTTAACTCTTTGCCTTCTAGACACTATCCCTCACAAAATAAAAGAGCTTTGCAATCAAGAGTTCTCGGGTACAAAAGGTATTGAGTTTTCTTGTATAAGGTGTAATGATAAAAAGTAGATATTGATTTCACTAGGAATATGTCTGATAAAAATACAGTAGCAAGAATGTGGCATGGAACAGTATATTAGCAGGCCTTTTATTTAAAAAAGAGCGAACCACATTAGTAGCCTTTTTTTTTTTTTGGTCACTACTTTTAGTTAAATGCAAATCATGTTCTACTGCATTTACACTTGACTGAGTTTTGACTTTGGAGATGAGTTGGTTGGAAAGTCTTGTTTTCTAATTAAATCTACCTAACCTGGTAATCAATGGCATAACTATGCCATAGCTTTTTGTAATAATTATGAGATCAAATGGCTAAGCAAGAATTTTTCTAGATTCTTTGAAGCTTTGAGTGGGTGACTTAAATATCTAGAAATTAATATTGGCAGGCAAAGCAACGAAATGTGGATATATATTCTCAAGCTAAAATCTGAATGTTTTAAGCATGATGCTGTCTTGGTTGTTAGAAGAATTTCAGAGTAAAAGAGATTTTAGTGTATTATCATCAAACAACTGAAAGACACAGAAGTAACTGGCAGTGAGTAACCAAACTCACTGCCATCCAGTAGGATCCGACTCATAGAGCAACCTCTCCTTGGGTTTCGGAGGCAGTATCACTGCGGAAGTAGATTGCCCAACCTTCCTTCTGAGGAGTAGCTTGTCAAAAACCCTAGGCTTCTGTTGGGCAATCTACTTCCATAGTGATAGCATCTCTGGAAGCCAAGGAGGGGTCCCTATGAGTCAGATCCGACTTCACGAAAGTGAATTTGGAGTTGATTTTTTTTTTTTTAATTACAACAGCACATTTTCACTTAGAGCTATTTTTTGTTTGTTTTATTTTGTTTTTATTAAGAACACATTTACTAATTCAGACAGACTAACCCTTGCTTTAACTTTGAGAATATTATAGAACTCATAATTCATATACTATAATTATTTAATACCTCTGTTCTTTTCAGGAGCTCTGGTGGTGTAGTGCCTAAGGCATTTGATTGCTAACTAAAAGCCTGGCAGTTCAAATCCACCAGCCACTCCTTGGATGAAAGATTGGGCAATCTACTACCGCCTTGAAAACCCAAGGAGAGGTCGCTGTGGGTCGGATCCGAATGGATGGCAGTGAGTGTGGTCTGGTTTTTGGTTTATGTCTTTTCAACCAGACTCATGCATGCACTTCTCTTTGTTTTAGTTGCGGAAGAAGATATACATCATTGAAGCATAGAGAGGGTGTGTAAATAAATAATTTTTAAGATATCCAAAGTGGTCATTTGTAAGTTAGTATTAAAGGGAAATCTCTGGGAGGCAAAAGCAGTTTTTGATAGGCTACTAAACTCAAGGTTGATGGTTTGAACCTGCAGGACAGTGTTGTGAAAGAAAAGCCTGGCAATCTGCTTCCATAAAGATGATAGCCAAGAAGTCCTAATAGAGCAGTTCTACATACACTACACACATGGGGCCACCATGAGCCGGAATCGACTCAAAGTCAATCAGCTTGGTTTTGGTTTCTACTGAAGGAGGAGGCCTAGGAGATAGACAACTTTTGAAGAATGTGGAGCAGAGCACGTATGTAATGGGTGTTTTATATCTATGGGAGCTTCATATTCAGAATGTTTCCATTGCATAGGAAGGGAAGCAGGCTTCAGAAAATTTTGTATTTTTGTTACTTATTTATAATGACACTTCCAACTAAAGCCAATGTTCTACTTTCCCTCTCACTTCTCCAGTGGTATACAAGTTTGGGGGAACAAAAAAGGTCTTTTCCTTTCTCAGTGCCTTAAATAGTACTATTTATATATCAGTGGGTAAAAAGAAATTGTGGTTCAAGATTACCACATCACACCTCTGTGTTCGCAATAGATAACATAAGGGTATTTAGCTACCATTTTTAACTTGAAAGACAGGTAGCGTTTCTTTTCTGAAATTTATCAGTAAAATGTCGGTATAAAATCCAGGAAACAATCATTTGTATCAGATAAACAGTTACTAGAAAACCATTCTCTAAAATTTGTCATCATTTTGTTAAGCAATTTTCCTAGAAAGCTTCACTGAAATCTAGTCTAGGTTTTCTTTGGTGTTGGAGAGTAGTAGCTTGCTTCTCTCACCTTCTTTCTTTCTCTCATGTTTGTCTAATTATTTTTGCACATTTTTAAAGGAACTCTGTAAAATCATGGTGAATTCAGAGGACATAGGGTAGAAATTAGTGGTCCGAGATATAATCTTTTGAATGAGACCAACAGGAGCTCTGCCACTTACCCTTAGCTATGTGATCTTTGGTGTTCTCTATCATCTTCAAGTTTCTCTATCTTATCTATAAATATCCGGTAATAATATCTGCCTCACAATAGGCGTAATACCTAAGGCATTTGGCTGCTAAGCAGAAGACTGGCAGTTCAAACCCAAAAGCCACTCCTTGGAAGGAAGGTTGGGCAATCTACTTCCACAGTGATATGGCCCCAGAAACCCAAGGAGAGGTCGCTATGAGTCGGATCCGACTCAACGGCAGTGAGTTGGGGTTTTTTGGTTCACAATAGGTTGCAAGGATTAAATTAGATCCTGTTTGTAAGTAGCCTAGTGCCTGCATGTAATAGTGATTCAACTCATGTTAGTCCTCTTTCTTTCAGAGAATGAACAGAACTTGTTTATTTTCTACTTGGGTTATTTACAGAGAGATTCAATTTAGGAAAGGATGAGTTGAGGAATTCAGCCTAAAATCAGTGTGAAAGTAAACTAGGTTCTAAGGAGGGAGCTGGAGTCGCATGGTACTGCAAAGGGTTCATGTGATCAAATCCTAACCCGAAGGTTTGAGGTTAGTGCCCATCCAGAGGTGCCTCTGAAGAAAGGCCTGGTCGTCTACTACCAAACAATCAGCCGTTGAAAACCCTGTGGAGCACAGCACTACCCCTTCATACACAGGGTCCCCATTAGTCAGAATTCACTTGATGGCAGGTAATTATTTAAAAGAGGGAACTGTTGGCTGCTCTTCTGTAAAGATTAAAGCCTGGGAAAACCCAGGATAATTTGGTTTGAAGAAGAGGCTCCCTGCTGTCACTTCTTCCTATCTTTCCCCAACCCCTAAGTCTGCAAGCTATGAACTCAGAGGGCTCCACCTTATGCTGGATCGTGCATCTGTTTATCTAAGAGCGCTCGATTCTACCTGTATATTTCACATATGTCTCAAAGCTATCATGTCAGAAAAGTACATGCGGGATCTTCTCCACCCATATCTGAACTGCACTTTGCATTTCCCAGCTTTATGATTGGTATCATTAGCTAACCTGGAAAAATTGGATTACACCATTACTTTTATCTTTGCCAACCATCAACTCTTCTTCCCAAGGTCGCTTCTTCTTCCCCTTCATCACCACTGGCTTCCTTTCAACTCATGTTTTCTTCTACCTCTTACCTTGATACACACGATTCCCTTCTTTTGAAATACCTTTCTCTTCTTTCCTCTACCTCAGGAATTATTGTTGTTGTTGTTATGTGCTGTTGAGTGGTCTCCAACACATAGCAACCCCTCCTTGGGTTTCTGAGGCGGTATCACTACGGAAGTAGATTGCCCAGCCTTCCTTCCAAGGAGTGGCTGGTGGGTTTGAACCACCGGCCTTCTAGTTAACAGTCAAATGCCTTAGGCACTATGCCACCAGTGCTCCCATGATCTAATCCAGCCAGCTAAAAAGATGAATCTAGAACACACCCCCTTCTATTGTTTATTTTACAGATTTTAATAAAAATTTCTCCTTTTTAAAATTATAAAAACAAATAGAAAACCCAAAAAATGTTCACACTAAATGATTCAGCAATGCATAAAACAAGAAATGAAAACCCTGTGTATTTCATCTTCAAACTAGTTAATAATTTGGTGTATATCCTTCCACACTAAACAGAAACATACACATGACTTTCACATTAAAGTAAGCATAAATACACACATATTTGCAAGAATTAGATTTCAAATACAGACTTCTTTATTATCTGCATACTGCATTTAATATACTATGAACATTTTTTCATGACTGACAGTAAATACTGACATGTGACATCCTTTATAACTGGTGCATGCATATGTAGTACATAAATTGGAAGTGGCACAGTTTCCATTATGTAACAGTGTCATGATTTATTTAACTTTTAACAATTTATATTTGTTGGATAGCAGCTGTTATAAACATGGGCATTGAATATCCTCGTATGTAGACATTTGCATAATTCCTGGGGATGAATTATAGAATTTAATTACAGTATCAGAGTAAGCTTTGAAGCTTTCCTCAGTTTTTCTGTCAACAATAATTATTCTATTTTTTTATCTTTTGGTCTTTTAGGTGATAAGCAATGTCTTACTTTGACTACCCTATTTTACACATATAACCCACACTTTATACCACTTTTTTTTTTGCCAATCATGTTTCCCAGGGTATGTTCGCCATGCAACTTCAACATATAAAAAAATTAGCATAACTGCTTATGAAAATAGCTTGAAAGAGGGGCACAGTTGGTAACATAAATAACATTATTTGTGTAAAAATAAGGTACTAGTGAGTTTGACTATCTTTTCGTATTTTACTTTCACAAATATTTTTAAGTTATTTTTTCATGTTGTTTTCAAATTTGTTAATATTTAACTCATTTTTACTCGTATTTACTCTTATAAGAGCTCTGTATGTATTTTTGTATCTATTTCTCTACATATCATCTTTCAACTTTGTTTATGGCTTTGGCATTTGTTGTTGTTATTGAAAAAAAAAAAAAAAAAAAAAACTAAACCTCGGATAAGGAAGATCTGACTCATAGCGACATCTTCTTTGGTTTCCAGGCTGTATCACTACAGAAGTAGATTTCCCAATCTTCCTTCTGAGGAGTGGCTGATGGGTTTGAACTGCCAGCCTTCTGGTTAACAGTCAAATGCCTTAAGCACTATGTCATGCCTTTAGGTGCCATCAAATTAGTTCCAACTCATAGCAATCCTATGGACAACAGAAGAAAACACTTCCCCATCCTGCACCATCCTCACAATTTTTTCTGTGTTTGAGGGCATTGTTGCAACCACTGTGTCAGTCTTTCTTGACACAGTGAGGGTCTTTCTTGTTGAGGATCTTTCTCTATTCGGCTGACCCTCTACTTTACCAAGCATGATGTCTTTCTCCAGGAACTGGTCCCCCCTGATAATGTGTCCAAAATAAGTGAGACAAAGTCTTGCCATCTTCAAATCTAAGAAGCACTCTGGCTTTACTTCTTCCAGAATAGATTTTTTTTCCTTCTTCTGGCAGTCCGTAGTATATTCTTTATTCTTCTCCAACACCATGATTCAAAGGCATCAATTCTTCTTTGGTCTTCCTTAGTCATTGTTCAGCTTTCTCATGCATATGAGGCAATTGAAAATACCATGGCTTTGGTTAGGTGTACCTTAGTCCCTCCAATGACATCTTTGCTTTCTTTAAAAAAAAAAAAAAAAAAAAAAAACATTTTAAATAGGTGTTTTTTGTTCTGTTTTGTTTTGCAGCTGATTTGCCCAGTGCAATGCATCATTTGATTTCTTGACTGCTGCTTCCATGGGCTTTAATTGTGGATCCAAGTAAAGTGAAATCCTTTACAACTTCAATAATTTCTCCATTTATCATGATGTTACTTATTGATCTAGTTGTGAGTACTTTTGTTTTATGTTGAGGTATAATTCATATAGAAGACTCTAGTCTTTGATTTTCATCAGTGAGCACTTAAAATCCTCTTCACTTTCAGCAAGCAAGGCTGTGTCATCTACATATTGTAGTTTATGAATCTTCCTCCAATCCTGATGTTGCGTTCTTCTTATATAGTACAGCTTTCTCATATTATTTGCTCAGCATATAGATTGAACAGGAGTTCAGATAACATAGTGCCTAAGGCACTTGACTGCTAACCAGAATAGATTGAACAGGAGTTCAGTTAGCATAGTGCCTAAGGCACTTGACTGCTAACCAGAAGGCTGATGGTTCAAACCCACCAGCCACTCCTTGGAAGAAAGGTTGGGCAATCTACTTTGGTAGTGATACTGCCTCAGAAACCCAGGAGGGGTCGCTATGAGGCTGGTCTGACTCCATGGCATATAACAACAACAACAATAATAGATTGAATAAGTATGGTGAAAGGATACATCTTTCACACACATCTAACACACATCTTTCCTGATTTTAAACTACATGGTACCTCCTTATTTTCTTTGAACTATCTCCTTTTGGTCTATGTTCAGGTTTACATGAGCACAATTCTGAATTCCCATTCTTTTCAATATTACCCATAATTTGTTATGATATACACAGTTGAATGCCTTTGCAAAGTCAATAAAACACAGGTAAATATCTTTCTGGTATTCTCTGCTTTCAGCCAAGGACCGTATGACATTAGCAATGAGATCCTTCATTCCATGTTGTCTTCTGAATCCAGCTGGAGTTTCTGGCAGTTCCCTGTCAATGTACTGCTGCAAACATTTTTAAATTATCTTCAGCAAAATTTTACTTGCATATGATACTTATGATAAGATTTGATAACTCCTACATTTTGTTGGCTCTGCTTTCTTTGCTATTTGTTGTTGTTGTTGTTGTTATGTGCCGTCGAGTCGGCCCCGACTCATAGTGACCCCTCCTTGGGTTTCCGAGGCAGTATCACTACGGAAGTAGGATTGCCCAACCTTCCTTCCGAGGAGTGGCTGGTGGGTTTGAACCGCCAGCCTTCTGGTTAGCAGTTAAGTGCCTTAGCCACTATGCTACCAGAGCTCCCTCTTTGCTATTTAGACATTCAAAATATCTATGTAGCCCGCTACTACAATTTTATATTATAGTTCTTGTAAGAAAGATTTTTTTTTTATTTAAGAGAAAAAAAGAATTTCATGTGTCTTCTGGTTTTTGTTTTTCCTATCATGTATGCATTTGACTATTAATTCCTTTTGAATGTAGTTGTACTTTAGTAGAAGTGAACTAATTTCCCCCCCAAGTACTCATCAATAGCCTCTAAACCATTTATTAAACAATCCATCATTTTCTCTTTGAATTTTAAAGATCTCCTTTTTTTTATAGTATAAATACCTGTATATGCATGGTTTATTTCTGATTTCAGCATTCTATTCTTTTTGTTCATTTTGCTTTTTCTTCCAACACTGGTCTCAATAGTGTTTATTTTCTAGCTCTGGTGGTGTAGTGCCTAAGGCATTTGACTGCTAACCAGAAGGTTGGCGATTCAAATCCACCAGCCACTCCTCAGAAGGAAGGTTGGGCAATTTACTTCCTTAGAGATACTGCCTCAAAACCCAAGGAGGGGTCGCTATGGGTCAGATCCAACTTGACAGGAGTGAGTTTGTTTTTTGGTTTTATAGTACAGTTTTGTATCTGGTAGAACAATCTCCTTCATTACATGAATATTACATGAATATACAAATTGTGTTGTATAAAATTATAACACAAAAATTTTTTTCATATTGATTACATGTTGAAATAACACTTTGGATATATTATGTTAAATAAAATATGTTAAAACTAAGTTCGCTGTTTCTTTTTTTGCTTTTTTTAATGTGTGGTTACTAGAAAATTAAAAAATTTATATGGGCTCATATGTTACCACAATAAGCTATTCTGTTCTAAAACTTGTAATTACCAGTAACTGAGATTCCTCTATTATTTCAATTTCGCATATCCAACTATCAGGCCACCGTATTTCCAATTCATTCCCTCTAATATAGCTAATCCAATAATCTTTCTACTCTTTCAGTAATAAACAATCCATTGATTCTATCACCTTCTCATTGTACTTATATTTTTTGTGCCTTAAAGTGATAATTTATTATTGTTGTTGTTGTTACGTGCCGTCGAGTCGGCCCCGACTCATAGCAACCCCTCCTTGGGTTTCCGAGGCAGTATCACTATGGAAGTAGATTGCCCAACCTTCCTTCCAAGAAGTGGCTGGTGGGTTTGAACCACCAGCCTTCTGGTTAGCAGTCAAGTGCCTTAGGCACTATGCTACCAGAGCTCCTCATAATTCTGTGGTTTGACTGGGCTTAGCTGAGTGTTTCTCCATTGTGATTTCTCATGGTATTGTAGATTTATGTAGAATGGGACTACAATTATTTAAAGGCTCAATGGGTTGTGCATTTAAGATGGGCTCACTCACACGGCTGGCAGTATTGTGCACTATAGGCTAGGGCTCAATTGGAACTGTCAGAAGTTCTAGAATACCTTCTACCACATTTTCTTGGTTAAACAACTCAACTAATGACAGCCTAGGCTCAACGTGTGAGAAGGAAATAGACTCCATTTCTCAGTAGGCACAGTAACAAAGAATTTGTGGTCATCTTTAATTTATCACATTTAGTGCCCCTTTACTATGCACTTTCTTCCTTACTGAGTTTAAATTCCTTAAATTATATCATTACAATCACTTTCTTGCATCCACCTTCAAGTCTCATTGCCTCCTTTTAATTTTTGTGCTCATTTAACTAAACCATAGCTATATTTAAATATAGCCCACCACCTACTCCTTTTCTTTACAAGCATGTTTGGACAGACGTAGAGAAAAACAAATATCCCCACTAACTGGTCTCACTATAAATGCATGATCAATAACATGGTATAGACCCTTTATGTGCTCACCTACTTTAGCTCCATATTCTCTAGATGATCCTTTTCTAGATTTTCCTTCTTCTCGAACAGCCCATACCTGCTTCTCCATCCTAATTCTCAGCTGGTAGCTTGCTTCATATTTCACTGAAAAAAGAAAAGTATTCCGAGGGCTTCCACCAGTTCCCACAAATGACACATCTACCAGTATCTGCCTCTATTTTTCTTTACCTTTTCTTCCAATTCCATGAATCTGCTATGCTTACAGCTAAGATTAACCTCTTTTCATGTTTTCTATATCCCTCTCACTGTTTATGGGCAATTGTCCTGAAATCTTCTTTCCTCTCTCAACAATTTTCTGTCTCTACTGGATCATTTCCAATAGTATGCAAATATACTATCATTTCTCCTATATCAAAACAAAAACAAATGCAACCTGAACCTTCCAGCTATCACCTATTTTCTTTCCTCCCCTTGTAGCAAACCTCCTTGAGTTATGTCTGTTGCTGTTGTTGTTGTTATGTCCCGTCAAGTCTGACCCGACTCATAGCGACCCCTCCTTGGGTTTCCGAGGCAGTATCACTATGGAAGTAGATAGCCCCATCTTCCTTCCTAGTAGTGGCTGATGCGTTTGAACCGCCAGTCTTCTGGTTAGCAGTCAAGTGCCTTAGGCACTCCACTACCAGAGCTCCCTGACTTATGTCTACTGTTTCCAAATAGTTTTCTCCAGTTCTATCTTTAAGAAACCCGCCCAAAAAAACCAACTCTACCCAAAATAGATCCAATCAATATTACTAATAATCAACACGTTGCTAAATCCAATGATCAATTCCCAATCTTCATCTTATTTGTCTCTCCTGCAGCATTTGACTCAATTAATTCTCTCTTTCAAGTAGTTTCTTTCCATGGTTTCCAAAACACGACACTTTCCACGTATTCCCCCTGTATCTCTGGCTACTCCTTCTCAGTCTCCTTTCCTAATTCCCTCTCATCTACACCAGTAAACAATTTAGGATGACATTCCTTTCTGTTTATCCTCAATTACTCCTCCAGTCTCATGTTTTGTTTTACTTTTTTTAATGCAATATGTATGCCTCACTGTGTATCTCTAACTTAGACCTTTCCTCTAAACTCCAGAATTCTATATCCAATTCCCTTCTCAATATAACTAGTTGGAATCTAATAGACATTATGAAACTTACTAAAAATTGAGCTCCAAATATTCTGTCTCAACTCTGCTTCTGTCACACTCTTTTCTATCTCAGGGCAACTCTACTTGTTCAGTTCGTAAGGCCAAAAATCTGGAAGAGATTCTTCACTCCTCCTTTCCTCTCACACTGCGCATCTAATCCATCAGAAAATCCTGTCAGTTCACCATGTAAAGTTGAATTGTATCATTTCTTACACTTCCGTGGATACCACCCAAGTTCAAAACAGCACTTTCCCTTCCCTGCCTTATTGCAATAATCCCCCAACTTCTCTCCTCACTTCTTTCCTGGACTCCTGTGATTTATGTTCAACACACTAATGCTTCTCTTCATGTCTTGCTCAAAATCTGCAGTGGCTCCTTATATCACTTGGAGGAAAAGTCAAAATCTACCCAATGGCTTATACAGAACCGCATGATCTGTCTCTGTTTCCTCTCTGGCCTCACCTACAACTCTTTCTGTAGTTCACCCTGCTCTAACCTCATTGCTCTTCTTCATGGGTTTTCTTTCTTTCTTCTTTTTTTTTTTTTTTTTTTTCACTCTATCTAGGAGTTCTCACTCCAAATATCTACATGATTTTTCTAGATTATTATTCTGATACCATCTTCTCTGTTAGGCCTTCTCTTTCTACCCTACCTAAAATTTCAAATGCTATACTCTTTAACTCTTCTTGTACTTCTTCAAAGTTTTCTTTTTCTTCTGAACATCTATCACTATCTAATTTGGCTGCTAAGCAAATGGTCAGTGGTCTGAACCCACCAACCACTGTGCAGCAGAGAGATGAGGCAGTCTGCTTCCATAAAGATTTATAGACTTGAAAACCCAGTGGGGGTTGCTGTAAGTTGGAATGAACTCAATGGCAGTGAGTTTGTTTTGGATTTTGGAATATGTCTTTTACTTAATTATCTGATCTGTTGTTTGCTTTCTCCTCAAAATGTGGACTCCATGAAGGCAGGGTCTTTATCTATTTTATTTACCACTGAATCTCCAGAACTAGTCATACAGGAAGTACTCAAGAAAAAGTTGTTGAAAGAATAAACAAATTTAGACTGTATCCTTGATATACTACTGTCTTATAAGGGAATTCTCTAAAGTTTCATTTTTTCATTCTGATACCTGTCATTCATTCAGATAGATACACTTTATTAAGAAGATTTTGTTTTATTCTCAATTTACTAAAATTTATTGTAAATAGATATTAAGTTTTACTAAAAGTCTTTTCATTAATTTCAAAATAATCATATAGTTTTACTCCTTTAATATATATTGAATTGTTCTTACAATCCTTAGCAGAAACTCTACATGGTAATGATTTATTTATTTTCATCAATTATTCATTTACTTCGCAATTTTCTTTAGAAGGTTTTTGCATATTATTTGTGTGTATTTGATTGTGTTTTTCTTTTGTATGACATCTTTGTGAAATTAAGTGTTACCATTTTGCTAGTTTTTTAATTGAGAAGCATTCCTTTATGCTTTAGTTTTCCTATGTTATAAATTAATTTAAATAAGAGTATTATAATTTCTTATAATCATATTACAGATAGAATATCCTGTAAATCCATTGGTAAAGGCCACCGTTCTGGGTGTAAATCTTCAAATACTTTTTTACATGCCTCTATGTTTGCTCATCCACTCATATTTGCTCATCTACTCTCTCGAATAAATGTGTGTAATTCATATTTTCTTAGAAAATCATCCATTTCATCTAGATTTTCAGATTGTTTAAAACAACCTCAATTGAATCAAAGCATGTCCTTTCAATGTAGCCTTATTAAATTGAATTAAACTACTCTGAAATCCTCTTGTGTATCATGAAATTGAATTTTTGGCAAGTACTACACATTTGTGAATAGTGTGAAAAACAACTTTATTTTTAAAGTAATAGAATAATTAATATACATTAAATGTTGTGAGTGCCTTTTAGTTCATCATAGCAAAAGAATTTAACTTACTTTAACAAATTTGGGTCAATAAGCCCTAAAATACAGACTTCTGGACAAGTACAGAGTATCTTTGGAAGCCATGGGAGCAGCAATCTTGTAGTATAGCTAAAAGAGGTCCTTATGACAGTCAGTTGGGAAACTCTAGACAGGAAATTAAAACACATACACGTATGACCAATCAATTTTCGATAAGGGTACCAAGTCCATTCTATCAGGAAATAATAACCTCTTCAGCAATGGGAGTTGCTGGGACTACGGGCTCTCCAAGTGGACAAGAATGAAGTTGGACCCATACTTCTTACCATACACATATATTTATCCAAAATGGATCAATGACCTAAATATCAGAACTAAAACCAAAAAGCTCTTTGAAGAAAGCTTAAGGATAAAGCTTCAGGATCTTGTTTGGGCAATGGATTCTTAGATATGCAATCAAATGTATACACAATAAAAGAAAAAAAAATAGATAAATTAGGCTTCATCAAAATTAAAAACATTTGTACATCAAAGGACTTTATGAAAAGGCTAATAGATAACCTACATACAGAACAGGAGAAAATATTTGGTAATTGTATATTTGATAAGGATTTAATATCCAGAATAAAGATCTCCTATATAAATAATCTCCTATATAATCATCTGCAGGGATCCAGGTGAGGGGAGGGAACCCAGCTATGCCAGACAAGTGGCAAGGTGGGAAAGTGGGGGAAAGGAGGGGAAAAAGGACAGGGGTCCAGGACAGAGGGAGGAGGCAGCAATAGGGATCCAGGTAAGGGTTGGTTGGAGAGGCTTCAAGCAGTGAAGGGAGACAAACTTGTCTGTCGGTTTGTCCTACTATGGTGACGTGCTGCTCTGAGTCTTCAGGCTGTGCCACTGATGTTTCACACCTAGCAGGGTGCACATGGTGCACCGGTCTCAGTGGGGCTTGCAGACTGAGCCAGACTAGGGAGAAGGAAGAGATCATCCACTTCTCGAAGAATTGGTCAGGGAAAACCTTATGAATAGCAGAGACACACTTTCTGATACATTACCGCACAACTTTATGAATAGTCCGGAAACATTGTCCAATACAGAGGAGGAGGATGAGTCACTTAGATTAGAAGGCTGTCAAAATAGGACAGGGAAAGAGCTGCATCATCAGAGTAAAACCAGCCTTACTGATATGGATAAGGTAAAGCTTTCGAGACCTCCATTTGTTGACATAGCATGACTCAAATTGAGGAGAAACAGCGGCAAACATCCATTAAGAATCAGAACATGAAATGTATGAAGTATCTAGGAAAACTGGAAGTTTTAAAAATTTAAATGGAATGCATAAAGATTGTTATCCTAGGCAATAGTGAGCTGAAATGGACTAGTTTTGGCCATTTGAATCAGACAACCAGATGATCTACTATGCCAGGAATGACAGTTTGAAGAGGAATGGTGTGGCATTCATCATCACAAAGGATGTTTCAAGATCTGTCCTGAAGTACAATGATGTCAGTGATAGGATAATATGCATATGCCTACAAGGAAGACCCATTAATACCACTATTATTCAAATTTATGCACCAACCACCAAAGCCAAAGATGAGGAAATTGAAGATTTTTATCAACTTCTGCAGTCTGATATTGACTGAACATGCAATCAGGATGTGTTAATTATCACTGGTGACTAGAATGCAAAAGTTGGAAACCAAGAAGAATCACCGGTAGTTGGAAAATTTGGCCTTGGTGACGGAAATAATGCTGGAACTCGTATGGTAGAATTTTGCAAGACCAACGACTTGTTCATTGCAAACACCTTTTTTCAACAACACAAACAGCAGCTGAACATGTGGACTTCTCCAGACGGAACACACAGGAATCAGATTGACTACATCTGTGGCAAGAGGCGGTGGAAAAGCTCAATATCTTCAGCCAAAACCAGGTCAGGAGCTGGTTGTGGAACAGACTATCAATTTCTCATATGCAAGTTCAACTTGAAGTTAAAGACAAGTAAAACAAGTCCATTAGAACCAAAATATGATCTTGAAAATATCACTCCTGAATTTAGAAACCATCTAAAGAACAGATTTGATGCATTGAATACCAATGACTGAAAACAAGAATTGTGGGATGATATCAAGAACATCATACATGAAGAAGGAGAGATCACTAAAAAGATGAGAAAAGAAGAGAAGACAAAAATGGATGACAGAAGAGACTTGAAACTTGCCCTTGAGTGGAGAGTAGCTAAAACAAGTGGAAAAAATGACAAGATAAAAGAGCTGAACAGAAAATTTCCAAGAGCAGCTTGAACAGACAATGCCAATTACTATAATGAAATGTGCAAAGACCTGGAGTTTGAGAACCAAAAGGGAAGAACATGCTCAGTATTTCTCAAGCTGAAAGAACTGGGGAAAAAATTTAAGCCTTGAGGTGCAATATTCAAAGATTCTATGGGCAAAATATTGAATGATACAGGAAGCATCAAAAGAAGATGGAAGGAATACACAGAGTCACTGTACCAAAAAGAACTGGTTGA